>NC_068990.1:93349899-93355710 GCF_001194135.2 Octopus bimaculoides | reverse complement strand
AACATAACAGATGAGCATTATTTGTAATTCAACGGTACAACAGTGTAAGACTACCCTATCAGATATACTTACATTGTGATTTCTGCAATGTGGTGCATAAATTGTCAAGTAAATGAGACGCATCTTTGCCTCCACTGATTCACTTGCAAAGTGTTGAGTAAAATTATTTCGTTGCAGACCTCCTTTGGGTCTTTTTATTATCACTACGACACACATAGTCCCCAGTTGGTAACATTGATTTCAAGGCCCTCCTAGATGAGAGACTGGCATTCCACTTAATGTCTCTGTTCCATGCTGGCATGGATTGGAGAGTTATTAATGTAGAAATATGGTATCGTAGCTACTAACAGTTGAGGGTTGCGTAGTCTAGACAGCGTTTTTAGATTTCATTATTCTCTTTAACCCGGGCAAAGCCGGGTATTTCTGCTAGTTATTTAATAATTGTGTTGTTACCTTTAAGAAATGTTTGTTTATCATTTAAACGAAAAATTCTCTTACAAAGACGAAAAGATGAATGCCAGCCATTTGCAATGGCTGTTCTTCTTTCCACTTATTTGTTCTTGGCTGTTTTTGTTTTGTTTCAATTTTTACAAACATGTTTCGTTTTGTTTGCATATACTGGGTTTCATTGATACCAATCTGCTTCTTTTTTGAAATGGAAAATTTAATTTAGTTCTTTTAAATGTTAGTCTAAACTTACATTATATGATTTCATACTTTATTCCAGTTTTTATATGCATAGAATCAGATGTTTTTCTTTACAAAACCACTTTAATATTTCTTTTTAATAAATATTTTGTGAAAGATACTAAAAAATATTTTCCTACAAAATAGCTTTGTAAATATTTGAAAGTGTCTTATGTAAGTGTGTGTCTTAGATGCCAGCAGATAAGGAAATTCAAAGGGTTACAACAACTCCTTGTCATTCAACCAATGAGAATATTTGGTACATGAAATAAAAGCTAAACTTAGTATTGCAAATATCACAGCTGCTATCAAATTCCAAGCCACAGAAATTGACAGTTCAAATTGAGCTAAAAATCTAAGCATCCTTTTATACAAGAAACTAAGCTTAATTTAATTTTAGAGAGATGTTCCTGCCAAAAGGCTTCCTGCTTTTGCCATCTATGTTTATTTTTGCATCTTATCAAGTAAATTTGTCTGAATTCTTGACTTTGATCTTTTTTCCTCTTAATACTTGTTATTGAATTAAACAACGAATTAGAATTCAGTGATAGTATTTATTTATGATTTGTTCATTAATGATTTAATTAGTGAATCAATGCCCATGAAATACTGTCGTGAAAATAGATGTGAAAACTCTAAGGTGTAACCAACTTAACTGCATTCAATCTAACTTGGCAGGTGAAAGTAACATGACAACAGCTAAAAGTCAACACAACAGGTAAAAACCTCATTCACAATATACACCAACAATTATTGAATTCTTTCAATAGTTATATTTCTATGATATTTATACTGGACTATTTATACTGGATCTTGTCAAAATCTATAGTTTTTAACATGATTGGGAGATTTATATACAAAATTCTGGGGAAGTCTGCAACATTTATGCTTGAATATGCATTTGTTAATTCCATTAGTCATGTGAAGTTGATTCAGCAGTTTGTGAGTTTGTTGATGAAATGTGTGTGTGTGTGTGAGTGAAGGCACATGGCCCAGTGGTTAGGCTGTTGCACTCAGGATTGCTAGGTCGTGGGTTTGAGCAAAACATTTCACTTCACATTCCAGCCCTTTTTATTCAGTCAGGGGATGATATTGACCTGCACTGACCAGCAGTGGGGTAGCATCATTCAAATACTAAAGTGATACAATAGGCATTGTGACCAGTGGTGTGTTACAACATCTGACATATATATATATTAAAGGTTATAAATCATAACTTGTGATTATTCATTGATCTTGATTATCAATCATAGAAATGATTGTAAGAAACAACTGATATATCAACAACTTGCTTCCTGTTATTCTGTTGCATTTTATATATATATATATATATATTTTTCTTTTACTTGTTTCAGTCATTTGACTGCGACCATGCTGGAGCACCACCTCTAATCAAGCAAATCGACCCCAGGACTTATTCTTTGCAAGCCTAGTACTTATTCTATCGGTCTCTTTTGCTGAACCGCTAAGTTACAGGGACGTAAACACACTAGCATCTGTTGTCAAGCTATGTTGCGGGGACAAACACATACACACACACACACACACATACATATAAGACGGGCTTCTTTCAGTTTCCATCTACCAAATCCACTCACAAGGCTTTGGTCAGCTCGAGGCTTATAGTAGAAGACACTTACCCAAGGTGCCACACAGTGGGACTGAACCCGGAACCATGTGGTTGGTAAGCTAGCTACTTACCACACAGCCACTCCTCTGCCTATATATATATATATATATATACACACACACACACACATATATAGAGAGGGAGAGAGAGAGAGAGAGAGAGAGAGAGAGAGAGAGAGAGAGGGAGAGAGAGAGATGGGGATATATATATATATATATATATATATAGGCATATATTGACCTCTGATATGGCAGCTGATTTGTACAGATTAAGCAAAATGAAATTTTACATATTCATTGATGTAACTGTCATTGAAGCACATGTAAAGATGTCACAATAAATAATTTCACATTGTATTCTCCCCTCCTGCACTTGTACTAGAGACACACATGCACACATGTCTTGTTTCATTGTAAAAATTGCAATATTGCAGGCTGGAAAAAAAAACAGTAAAAAAACGCTGGAAAAAAAAACAGGAAATGTGTTCAAAACATGTCTCAAAACAAAACCTAAAAAAGAAACCAAAAAAAGAGGCAAAACAATAACATAAATTGAAGAAACAATGAGAAATAAGTGATGTAGTTTGTTTTTTCTTTTCTTTTTTTTTTCCATAGAAATAATAACTTTCTAATATGTCCATCAAGCAGTAAACTAAGAAACCGATCAAATAAAAAAGTCTGCTTCTACAAAAGAACATCACAGAATGAACAAGAAATACGTGGAGATTTTAATTGAAGATGTAGACATTAGTCTGGCTCTTTCTTTTAGCTTCATGTCTCATACACACACACACATGCATGCAGTCATACATATACAGGACAACTATACATACATACAGGCATACATATATATATATATACATGCATACATATATTTGTGTGTGTGTGTATACATATATATAAGCATACATGCACATATATGTATATATATGCATATATATATACACACACACACATATTTACACAGATATATATATATATGTGTGTGATGATGATGATGATCATCATCATCGTTTAACGTCCGCTTTCCATGCTAGCATGGGTTGGACGATTTGACTGAGACACACATATATATATATGCATATATATATGTATGTATACACACTCATATATATATATAGATAGATACCTAAATATTTGCATATGTATATTTTCATATGCATATATGCCTATATATATATATATATATATATATATATATACACACACATATGCATACATGTATATATACATATATAAATATTTGCATATGTGCATGTGTGTGCATATGTGTGTATGTGCTTGTGTGTTGGTGTGTGTTTGACAATTACATTGTAGAATTGTTATTTCAAGCATTTAAGAAACCCCACCATGTGTTATTCCCACTCATTCCTTCCCAGCCAGTGAAGGGCCAAATATCTCTGTAGCACATTCTGTGGTCATTGACACAATGTTTCTCTGTTGAAATTCAGTTATTGGCAAGTTTTCATAAGCACCAACGACTAACAACATCTCCTTCCTCCTCATCTGCACACTTCAAACCGGTCGGTCAACTGTATTGTCATGGCTTTAGTTTCTAACCTACGAGTCTCTTGACACAATCACATGCAACGCCTTGCTTCTCTCTTGCTATCAATATTGTATATTCATTCTTTTCTCTCGTTCTTTTACTTGTCTCAGTCATTTGACTGTTGCCATGCTGGAGCACTGCCTTTAGTTGAACAAACTGACCCCAGGACTTATTCTTTGTTAGCCTAGTACTTATTCCATAAGTCTATTCTGCTGAACCACTAAGTTATGGGGGATGTAAACAAACCGACATTGGCTGTCAAGTGATGGTGGGGTGGACAAACACAAAACACATGCACAAAGACACACAGACATAAAAATACATATATTCATTTGATGGGCTTCTTTCAGTTTCTGTCTATCAAATCCACTCACAAGGCTTTGGTCGGCTTGAGGCTATAGTAGAAGACACTTGCCCAAGGTGCCACGCAGTGGGATTGAACACGGAATATATTTATTCATCTATTTAATTCATTTGCATCTTTTTTTTTTTTGTTGTTTACAATACTTGCTAATTGAATTGTTTTCTTCATGGCACTGGTTTGAAATGTCTGCAGACTTCTGTCACTTGTTTCACTCACTCAGCTGTGACCTTGCTGTGGAACCATCTGAAGTGCTGAACTGAACAAACGACCCCCACAAGCTCTTAATTTGACATCCAGTACATATTCTACCAATATCCTTTGTCAAACTGCTAAGTTATGGGGATGTTAACAAGCCAACACTGGTTGTCAAGTAGTGGTAGGACCAAATACAAACACACACATATATAGGCAGAAGTGAAATTTTTAATCTTAGCCCACAAGAAAGGAAGTACATCCTGCCATACCTACGTGTTCCATTGTGACTATGGCTGTCAGATCCTCAGCTTTGGAACTCCCACCAGAACATACACAGATGAGCACACAGACACCCTAACATGGTAGACATCCACCCAATAGACCCTTTTCCACTCTAATATAAGCCCACACACATAAATTAACCCTACGCCCCTCCCATATATACATAAATACCTCAAAGAATTTAACCAAAGTTTGAATCAAAACATAAACAAAATCACACAAACGAACACACAGATGCTTATGTGGCTTTTAGGCACCTACCCCCTCCCCTCCCCCGTCCAAAAACACTGCACACATTCCATATCTACAAGAAAAATCAATCTTAAAACTTACCCACGTTTCCCATAGACATTTCTCCAGAAAACTCTTGTCACCTCACAACACCCACTAGAGATGGTGCCAAGGGGCATAACTCTGAAAAGAGCCCTTGCCTTTTCTACGAAATATGGTTTTCTAAAAGATCGTTTTAAGTAATTCAGTTTAATTCAAGCAAGTTGGTTTCACTTGAATTTACTGCAATGTAATAATGTATTGATGTTTGATGATGTTTTTAATGGGTGAATATCAATATACTTTTGATATTCACACATTAATTCTCTCACGCTCTCTCTACATACATACATACATACATACATACATACATATACACATACATACATATATGTATGTATATATATATATATATATATATATGCATTCTTTTACTTGTTTCAGTCATCTGACTGTGGCCATGATGGAGCACTGCCTTGAAGTGTTTTAGTAGAAGAAATCAACCCCAGGACTTATTCTTTGTAAGCCTGGTACTTATTCCATTGATCTTTTTTGCTGGACTGCTAAGTTACAGTGACATAGACACACCAGCATCGGTTATCAAGTGATGGTGGGGGGACAAGCACAGACACAAAGACATGCACACATAAATATATATACGATGGGCTCCTTTCAGTTTCCATCTACCAAATCCACTCACAAGGCTTTGGTCGGCCTGAGGCTATAGTAGAAGACACTTGCCCAAGGTGCCATGCAGCGGGTTGAACCTGGAATCATGTGATTGGGAAGCAAGCTTCTTACCACACAGCTATGCCTGCGCCTACACTATATAATA
>NC_068990.1:93348730-93349843 GCF_001194135.2 Octopus bimaculoides | reverse complement strand
ATATATATATATATATATATATATATACTTTAGTGTTTGTTTCCCTGTTGTTTTAAGTGTCTGGGATCCAACAAAATCTCTAAATGAGATGCTAGTCTATGGCAGACTTGTTCCAAACACCAACTTTACAAGGACAAAGTTACTTTACTAAATTCTTCGCTATTTTCAAACAAAGGCAGTGTATTCCAACAGAAAATATGGTAACAAAACGTTAAACAAAAGGGAATAAAGATCATGAATTTGATAGAAATATGGTGTAGATAGAGAGAGAAAACAAAGGAATTGAATCTAAAAGTGAGTAAAGGGTTATATGTGAAAAATGCCAACAAAAAACAACATAGTAATCTTATAGATCAAAAGAATATGATGCTTAGAAAATCTAACTGATTTTCAACAGATGCAGGATAATTACATCAATCACTAAGTTGCAATAATGTAACAAACTTATTTTTAACCCTTCACATGATTAAGTGTGAACGTAGCAGTTCCTGTGTTTTGTTAAATGGTTTCAATGACTTTTCTACAATGTGAGTGCTACAATTTCAACACACAGTCTCAGATCAAGTCAAACAAATACAGCTTCATGATATATGTATACACACACACACACACCACATACATGAGGGAAAGTGAAAAACTACCTGCACTCTCACTTTAACATATCTTTATTATAGTCACTCTGCCTTCTGTGCTTCTAGTTGGTACTACTGTGGTCACGTGATCAAAGTTTGAGCCTGACTGTGCCATTTTTCTTTCTCGCTTTACAGTGTAAGCATGGCTGCTCCACTAGCAATGTGCACCAAAGAAGAACAAAGAACAATGATCTGAGAGATGGTAATGGTGAATTGGTTCTCTCGAGCTTGTTGAATCTTCTGTTAAGTGGTGGAGGTTGATGTACGTCCTGCTCCCTCTTCATGTATCATACTTGTCTGGCCACTTTTAAACTTCTCGTTCCACTCATACACATTTCTACACAGTAGAGCACTGTCCCTGTATTGTTCTAAAAGCCTCCAATGAATTTCAGCAACCGACACACCTTCGGACCAGAGGAATCGGATAACTGCTCTTTGGTGCACATTGCTAGTGGAGCAGCCATGCTTACATTGTAATGCC
>NC_068990.1:93341230-93346230 GCF_001194135.2 Octopus bimaculoides | reverse complement strand
TTCCAGTATTGATAATTAACCTTGAGGAACTCCATTAATTCGGGAATATCACAGATTTCTGAAAGTAAAACCAAATACTAATTAGTCAAAATATCTGTAGGTGTCACATGCTAGGGGACAAGAGAATTACAGCTTCATGCTAGTGGAGAAGGGAATTGCTATGAGTGAGTGAGTCCACAGCTGTAACCTACACCAGTGTCGCATAACCAGCCCACTCAAAAGTACCTTGGATCGTAGGGCGACATGCCATGCTTAAGGAGACCTATTGAGTCAAGTACATCAACATCAACAGCAATATCAAAATTAAATCAAATGGAAATTGTAGTTGTGAGCCCTGTGCTGGTAGCACGTAAAAAGCACCATCCAAACGTGGCTGATGCCAGTGCTGCTTTGACTGGCTTCCATGCTGGTGGCACATAAAAGGCACCATCCGATTGTGGGCGATGCCAGCTCCTCTGGCCCCTGTGCCAGTGGCACGTAAAAAGCACCTGCTACACTCTTTGAGTGGTTGGCGTTAGGAAGGGCATCCAGCTGTAGAAACTTTGCCAGATCAGACTGGAACCTGGTGCAGCCTCCTGGCTTTCCAGACCCCAGTCGAACCGTCAAACCCATGCCAGCATGGAAAATGGACGTTAAACAAAGATGATGATGATACACACACACACACACACAAACATACAAACATACCTATATATATAGAAATACATACATACATACATTATTTACATTTGATATATATTTATCCCCAAGACACCTGATGAAGGAGGGTATATCGGCCGAAACGTTGAGTTAACAACAAACAAAATGAGGTCGCATGTGGCACACACTCGTGTAGCACATGGTACAACTAACATGTGATATGTTTCTGCTCGATGGTAGTTCAGTGTGATGGAAGTAAATGCTAACTTACCTGACCACGATTCAAACATCCCTTGAACGAAATACTCAATGAAGCTACATTGAGATCTAGGAATGCTACATGTGTTGCGAGAGAAGATTGGCATCACAATGGGGAGGTGTTTTGCTATTTCTTCATCAGTCTGGAAAACAAAGATAGAAGATATGATGAGAGAGAGAGGGAAAGAGGAGGGAGGAGGGAGAGAGTGTGTTATAGGGAGGGGCCAGAGAGAGAAGGGGAGATAGAGATAGAGAGAGTAATAATAATAATAATAATAATAATAATAATAATAATAATAATAATCATCATCATCGTTTAATATTAATAATAATAATAATAATAATAATAATAATAATAATAATAATAACGGTTTTAAGTTTTGGCACAAGGCCAGCAGTTTTAGGAGACGGTTAGGTCAATTATATTGGCCCCAGTTTTTGACTGGTTTGTATTGTATCGACTCTGAAAGGATGAAAGGCAAAGTTGACCTTGGCAGAATTTGAACTCAGAACGTAAAGATGGACAAAGTAATGCTAAGAATTTTGCCTGTTGTGTTAATGATTCTGCCAGCTCACCACGTTATTACAACAAAGATGACAATGATGACAACAACAACAATAATAATAAAGGTTGTTCCTGTAACAATTGGTGCATTGGGAACAGTAAGCAAATATATAGAGAAATGGAATGGAATGTCCTGTTGAGCTTCAACAGAAAGTTTGCCTCTTAGGGACAGCAGGGATTACAAGGAGGGTGTTAAGCACTTGAAAGACTATTGAAAGCTTGTGGATACCTAAGGTTAGGGGTAGTAACCTGCTACCCGCATAAATTCTGTCAGGAATAAGACCGAATCTGAGTCAAATCAATGATAAGAACTCGTTTTAGGAGCCACAAGGGTATAGATAAGGTGGACAGGCAACGGTTTGTGTGGGGATTTACATAAAGGAGGAAAAGAAAGAAATAGAAAGACAGTGAAATGCAATAAAAACATCCATAATATGTGACAACATGAAAGATGCAATCCTCCTGATGCAGGAGAAACTCCAGCCAGGGCCAATCAAGGAACTGCACAGATCGAAGATTATCCTGATCACTAAAAGCATGAGCCCTCTCTCCTGCCCTCCAATCTACAACCTCATACTTAGGGCAGAGGCATTCACTGCAATCATTTTTGCCAGAGTCACCCATCTTCTCACAAATTCACTTTGCTTTCCATCCTCATTTCCATTCCGAAATGGAACTTTAAAAAAGTTGATGAGGGCTTGACCAAGGAGGCAGATGTCTGTCCTCAATCCTTTCAACCTTGTCCAACATACAATCTCTTTCAGCACAACCACTGGACAGAGAGGAACTGTCTGCCCTGCCTTGTTAAAGGCCGGTGGTGGGGTGAACCACATGTTGGATGCGGCCCATCATTGGATTCATCCCGCATGCAATAACAGCTGTTCAACAGAACTCCACAAGTCAACAATTCTCAGACACTGCAAGTGTGTGTGAAACGTTTTCATTGCTCTGCGCAATAATAACCCTTTCTGCTATTGGCAGCATAAGGCCTAAAATTTTTTTTTGTGGGTGGGGTGGGGAGATTAGTTCATTACATTGATGCCAGTTCTTGACTGCTGTCTTATTTTATTGGCCCTGAAAGGATGAAAGACAAAACTGACATTGGTGGAATTTCAACTCAGAATGTAAAGACAGATGAAATGCTGCTAAGCATTTTGTCTGGCATGCTAACGATTCTGCCAGCTTCAAATTTTGCCACTAGGCCAGCAATTTTAACAGGAGAAAGGGAGTTGATTACATCAACCCCAGAACCCAGCTGGTACTCATTTTATTGGCCCTGAGAGAATGAAAGCAACGTCAATTACGGCAGCATTTGAACTTGGAACATAAAGCTGCTTGTGTGTCTGCAAATAACAATAATGAGCTTATTGTATACAGTACAGGGAGAGGCACTACAATTCACCTGAAAAGAGTTAAAGGGACAGAAAGCAGTGGCATACCAAGTAAAGAAAGACAGGAATTATAGCAAGATTTTGGTATGATATACAATGCATAGTATAAAGAAAAAAAAAGACAAGAAGTTGATGGAAAGAACTTGGTAACGAACAGTTCAGTAGGAATCTGAGATTATCTCAAAACTGAAGTAGCTATAATCATGTGGGAAGTTATAAATTCTTGCAATATGGTGAAGGAAATACACCTCAAGAAATTTTTCTTTGTAAATTACTGCGATGTAAAAAAAAAAAATTTATGGTTTTGTATTTTTGTGTCATTACTGTTAAGAAATGTTTGGAAAATATATGAATATATAAATACAACTTTTTGGTGCTTCTCTAAGAGCATAATATTATGTAAAACATGAAATTATCAAGCAAGGTCTTATGGAATATTTGACCAAAGATGAGAAATAGGTGAGCAGAAATATTTCAGACCTCATTCAAAATATGATGTGAATAGGAATAGAAAATTACAGTTTATTAAAATATGAGGAGCAAAAAATCTATTGAATAGAGAGAGAGAGCTTTGCTTCCTTTGAAATTGCTCGGAAATCATTTTGATCGATTTTCGTATTGCAAAGATTAGAATACAATATGGAATACAAATACTTTATTGTGTCAAAAATTACTGATTGATTTTTTGTCCCCCAAACAAAAAAACTAATGCTGAGAGTCACAAAAAATGTAGAAATTAGATTTATGTTTTCTTACAGTTGTGAAAAGAAAATAATAAAGATGTATATTGAAAAAAAATAGTTTTGTTTGGATTTTTGCTGTAAATACAAGGCTCGGAAACTAATGAATGCTTTGCACCTGGATTCTGCTTTCTCAGTTCTTCATTTCTACCTGGCTCTCCTTCATTCGTTTACGCTTCCTGCCTCTTTCTCTCTCTCTATCTCTTTACCTCTCTTTCCCATTTCTGTCTCTCTCTCTCCTCTCTCTCTCTTTATCTCCCTTTCTCGTTTCTCTCTTCCTGTCTCTCTCTCCCTCTCTCTCTCAAGGACCTGGGGCTATGCTGTATTTCTTTTGACTCTGAGTGGGAAATTCTCCCCTTTTTATGGAGAGATTAGAGCTCAAATCACCATCCGATGAGGTAAAATTTGCTTGGTTGACGCAGGCCAAAAGCCAAGGTTGTGTTAATCTGGTGACTGTGCCATGTGGCAGTATGAGCAACGGGTCATCAAAAGAGCTCAGAGAAATAGCTTAATTGTTTGTGAATCTATGGTTTTCTATGTTTGTCTGCAAGAATGTGAAACACAGTTCCGTTATGTGTTTGTCAGAGCTTAAGGCAGGGAGATGGCAGAATCATTAGCAAAGTGCTTAGTGTCATTTCATCTATCTTTATGTTCTGTGTTCAAATCCCGCTGAGGTCAAATTGGCCTTTTATTCTTTGAGGGTTGATAAAATAAGTACCAGTTGAGTACTGGAATCGATGTAATCAACTTCTTAACTCTTCCCCCAAAATTGCTGGCCTTGTGCCAGAAGTTGAAACCAATATGCTTCCATCATGATTTGTATTTATCAATAGACATCTTTTTTTATTTGCTCAAATAAAGAGATTTTTTTCAGAACAAAAGTTCTGAACAAAACAGACAAATAGTGCATGGCGCCAGGTTCTTCCACTTCACACTATTTTTCAAAAATCATGGAATTGCTAAACCAACTGAGTATACGTGAAAAAAATATTTTAATGACTCAAAGTGCATTTTCAACTTTTCTCTTTTTTTTTACACTTCTACTCATGTCAAAAAACCCCCAAAACTACTAATGTATGTGTGCTTGCATGTGTATATATGTATATATATGTATATCATTATTCATTTGATTATAATACACCAAGGGGATTTACAACTTGTCAGACACCCTACAGTATACCAACAATGTACAATTCAAAGTAACACATGATTTGGACCAGCCCTTAGGGGCTAAATACTCATAGGGTTGGTTTTCACTGTGTACAGAACTGAAATATCATATTTGATACTTACCAACCACAGGCTAGAACCACAGGTTTATCCAATCCTACCTGGTGCATATCTTTTCAAGTACCTGATTCTATCTGAATCTTTATTTTACTCTGTGTGTGTGTGTGTGTGTGTGTG
>NC_068990.1:93336856-93340809 GCF_001194135.2 Octopus bimaculoides | reverse complement strand
ATATATATATATATATATATATATATATATATAGGGAGAGAGAGAGAGAGAGATTGAGAGAGAGTTCTTTTCTACATCTGCCAGGTCTAACAAGTACATGGTATTACTTAACTCTGCTACTCTGCTATTATCTAACATCAGATTAATATCCAGTACGAAACCAATTGCTAAGATTGGCCATAATGGATATACAATACAGTACACTTTGATTAATATGTATATATATATATATATATATATATAGATTGTTTAGCAGCATTTCTTCTGGATCTTATATCGTGAGTTCAATCCCTGCCAAAGTCATCTTTGCCTTTTCTCCTTTCAGTGTTGATAAAATAAGTACCCATCAAGTATAGGGGTGGGTGTAATCAGTTAACCCCTCTCCCCTAAAACTTGACAGAATTATAGCAATTATTGTAATTATCATTATTAAGGCAGCGAGCTGGTAAAATCGTGAGCAAGCCAGGCAAAATGCTGAGCAGCTTTTTGTTTGTCCTTATGTTCTGAGTTCAAATTCTGCCGAGGTATACTTTGCTTTTCATCCTTTTGGTGTTGATAAAACAAATACCAGTTGAACACTGGGATCGATGGAATCAACTGGTATGCTTCCTCCAAAATGGCTGCCCTTGTGGCAAAATTTGAAACCATTATTATTCTTATTCTTCTTCTTCTTATTATTATTATCATTGATAATCTTATTGAAACACAAACATCCTCACAGAAAACATTCTGAAAGTTTGCTATATGCAAAAAAAAAAAAAAAAAAAATTAGAACAAAATGAAACAAAGAAAACCCAACTCAAACAAGAAAGAAATTAATGAGAAATATTAATTAGGTAACGAAATCAAACCTGATCAAAATATTCTTCAGCAATTCGTTTTGCCCAAATGATGCAAAGATCGAGAGGTCGGCATGGGTTTGAGATATCCGCACACTTCATAAGCATTCTTTTAATCAGAATTCGACTCTCGTCTGTTGAGAGGTGAGCCACAATGTCGCTCATACTGTCCATACTGCTTTGGTCACTCTGAAAGGGGGAGAAAATTAAGATTGTCACATGAGTGCAAGTTAGAATTAAATTGTATCTTCATTAAAACATTTTCATAAAATCAAGAATCATACCATGTTTTGTCTGAAGCAAAATCCTGACACAAAGTCAAAATGGAGCAACTCCATGGTGAGAGAAAATAATTTGATTAAATAAACATTAAAAAAATATAAAATAAATGAAAGATAATAAAACATGAAGAGAAAAAGCACTTATATTAAGTGGAAATGCAGTGAAGACATGTAGTGTAGACATGAAGTGTGAGCATGTAGTGGAAACATGTAGCATGGATATGTAATGTAGTGATGTCATGAAAACGTCTAGTGTGGACATGTGGTATGGTCATGTAGCATTGTCATGTAGTATAGACATATATATAGCATACATGTAGCATAGGTGTATTGTGTATACATGTTGTGCACACATGCAGTGTAGACATGTGATTTTGTCATATAGTATAGGTATATAATATAGACATGTGGTGTTGGCATGTAGTGTGGGCGGCATGTGGTACGAGCAGACCTCACTGCTGCAACAGTTCACTGTGACATCGCTCACAGTTCAATGAAATTATCAATGATCCATTTATGTCGTATATCGGCAGTTGCTGTCACATTGATCTTTTCTCAGATATCAGCCCTCATTATCTACAACTTCACCTTAACCATTAAATCACATTATGAAGCAGAGCTAAACAAAGATCTTGAAAGAAAATAACCCAAAGGGAAAAAAACCAATACATTCGGTTGCAGTGTGTTAGGGACCATAATTGCTGCAAAAAGAAAGTTTCCAATATAAACCAAATCGTATAAAATACTTTAACAGAATAATGTGCAAAATTTTGTCTGCATTTAACCCCTGCAGCACTTAAGTAAAGATTGATTCATGTTTGTTTAGAATGACATATCGTTGTGGCACCTTAGTTGTTTCGTCAGATAATTAAATGATAGCTGACAGAGAAGGCAGATTTTGCTAGATAATATATCATATAAGTGGAGAACGACTGTAGCGATGATTTGTCGTCTGTGAACTTCTGCTACACACAAAATTTGCATGGTTTTCTGGAGAAGATAGATGTGTGAAGTAATGAATAGAAACATGTATGGATTAAGAGATAATATATGAGTAGATCGTGTCTATTCAATTGCTGGACAATTGCTACAGTGATTACTTCTGTTTAACTGCTTTAATTGACGTCTTGATTGATTAATTTAAAATTAGGGTTAATTATTTTTAATTTCATCAGACATATTGAAAATAGTTAAGCAAATGAACTCTTAAATGCCTCATTACTAGACAAAGTATATCTGGTTGTTTGGTCTGAGAATTTCTGGTTTAAGACGTAAATCTCCAAACAGTATGTTGACATTAGACATAGGAGCTAGTTACATTTGCTTGTTAACTGAATGTCAGTAATGTGGTCCCATAATCTGGGGACAGATGAAACTACAAGGACATGGACAATATTATACGAGAAAAATTTCTCAATTTCCCAGAACTCTCAGGACACCACCACTATTAAACAAAATAATAATGCCCCCGCCCCCACAAAAAGGAAAGAACAGAAACCCTCCTAGATTCTAGGGAATTTCTTGGAAACAGATCCCAATCCATATTTTGTATTTTTTTACCCTCTCTTTTTTGTTCAAACCAATGAATTTTTTGCTAAATTTTCCAACAACTGCGAGAGAGTAATAATAATAATAATAATAATAATAATAATAATAATAATAAGAAGAAGAAGAAGAAGAAGAAGAAGAAGAAGAGCAGTTTTATATATCAATCTATCTTTTGTTCAAATATATCAGGTTTCTTGAGGCAATGTGACTTGCAGAAAGGTGGGGAGCTGGCAGAGTGGTTAGCATGCTGGGCAAAATGTTCAGCAGTATTTCGTCTGCCGTTACGTTCTGAGTTCAAATTCTGCCATGGTTGACTTTGCTTTTCATCCTTCAGAGTCGATTAAATAAGTACCAGTTATGCTTTGGGGTCGATGTAATCAACTTAATTTCTTTGTCTGTTCTTGTTTTTCCCCTCTATGTTTAGCCCCCTGTGGGCAATAAAGACGTAAATGTGACTTGCAGAAAATACTAATTCTAATTTTTGGTAGATATTTAACATCATTGCAAGGATAATCATGAAATTTAATTCCACAGTTAAAGGGGTAAACTCGTCTGTATATGGCTTGCAGGACTTCATGGAACAAACGGAGGGTGAGGGCTGAGCCTTGGTGCACACCTACTTCCTTACAGAATTCCTCTTTATACTCATGACTAGATGACCCTAAGTTGAGAAAAAGACATGGAAGAATATAATGACAACTACAACAAGAGTGACAACAACAACAACAGACTCGACAACAATAACAAGAACAAGAACAGCACAAAAATAAGGACAGCAACAACAATAGTGACAACAAAAATATAACAACAACAACAACAACAACAATAGTTATGAACAGCGACAGTAACAAAACAACCTCAACAACAACAACAACAAGTAGGTAATGTTTATATTGTGTGTGGGTGGGGGGATGGGTGCATAGGCTCAGGAACAAGAGGTGCAGAGGATGCAAGCGCACCCTGTAAAATTTGGATGTGTGTGTGTGTGTGTGTGAGCAATGAAAACGCTTTGAACGTCCTCCTGCAAAACTTAATTGCCAAAACAAACGAGCATAGGAACATTTTTTGGACTGATTTGAAACATTAATCTTCCGTTATTGGATTTATTAGATTTGATGGATGCACAAATATAATAATAATAATAATAATAATAATAATAATAATAATAATAATAATGATTATTATTATACCTGTGTCTGTTTCGATATTAAGATTGAAAAATCGACCTGGTTTCCAAAAACTTTTTGGACCTGAATTTGCAACCCTGAAGCAAATTTCATTCCTG
>NC_068990.1:93332129-93336752 GCF_001194135.2 Octopus bimaculoides | reverse complement strand
GGATTGGGGGTGGGAGAGAGAGAGACAGAGAGAGTTTTACATATATTGTGTGCTTGGTCTATTGGTTGGAGAGTATATTTAGTTTGATGAATTTGTCTGTGGGTGGAAGCGAGATTGCATGGATGAGTACTCCAAACAAATGAAGTGGGTGTAACAACACTGTGTGATAGAGCGTGTGTGCATGTGTGCATGTGTGCGTGTGTGTGTGTGTGTGTGTGTATAGTAAGAGAGTGTATAAAAAAGTGAGTAAATACATGCATTTGGCAGGTGCAGAGTTATGTTGCTTGCACCATGTGGCCATACATGTGTAAATATAACAGTGTATACACACACACACACACACACACACATGCACAAACACACACACACATATACATACAATGGGCTTCTTTCAGTTTCCGTCTACCAAATCCACTCACAAGGCTTTGGTCGGCCCGAGGATATAGTAGAAGACACTTGCCCATGGTGCCATGCAGTGGGACTGAACCTGGAACGATGTGGTTGTTAAGCAAGCTACTTACCACACAGCCACTCTTGTTCCTACTTACCACACATCATCATCATCATCGTTTAATGTCCGCCTTCCATGATAGCATGTGTGTGTGTGTGTGTGTGTGTGTGTGTGTTAGGAACTATGTTTCTGAAAAGTGATCATAGATGGCTGGAAACTATATTAAAATAAGTAAGTTTCTCTCTGTTTTACTACATAGATTAGAGTTGTCTGTGATAATCATGTGACCTGTACATACCAGACCCACTTTAAGATAAATTAACAACCACAGATACAGGCCTCTATAAGGGTAACAGGTTGGTCCCACATAACATGCCAATGGTTATACATTAGACAAACAGAGAAAAGATTTAACATGTTCTATAATTTTATTTTGCAAATCACATTTAGCACAATACCATTATCTGGAATAAAGTGAATTTTAACTTTGAACCTAATCACTGATAAATATTAAGCAACTGAATGAAAAACTCACATGAATTTATATTAATATAGTTCCAACCACTCACTGTGTTTTCAAAAAGATAGTCAATGATATTATAAGAGGAATCTCTAAGCTGTTATCCCAATAGGAAATCTTTGAGACAGCTGTACCATACTATAATAACGAAGTAGAAGTTAATGGACATGAAAATTAGATTAAATACGTTTCTAACTTCCTGTTATTCACTTACAAGAAAACAAGTTTACTTCTTCTTTTGTTGTTAAATGCTAATTCTGATATAGCAAAAGTTTCCTAGACTTAATAAATAAGATTTCCCACGTTAACCACCAAATTATTTAATAGAAATAACTTAAAAAGAAGTTATAGTTGTATCATCAATATGAAAATCTTAATCACAAGTAAACTTACTAAACTAACCAAGATAAACTGTTTGTGCAGGAAGAAAAACCATGTTCTCTAAACTAGTCATGCATTTCTGAAGTAATCATCCATGAAAAAGGTTACCTACAACAGAATTCTCATCACTATGATCTGTAATAAATCTGTTGATTATTTAAATGTGAGATGAATAATTTTCAATAAATGTTGAATTTCATGAAGTACCTTTTGACAAGCTGGAAATATATATGAACACCTAATCAAACAAACCTCCCAAGCAATTATGACGCATTCATTATAACTTTTTATTTCATTTCAACTTTTTTTAAAATTAAATTTTACCCTTTTCAAACTTAACATGTCAACATTCTTCAATGTATAATCTAAGTGATGTATTAAATTTTTAACAGTTTAACTTGTCACTGCTAATTTTGTACATTAGTGACTTTTAATGTATACAGATGCACACAAACACTTTTAAAGCAAGTATATAATTACATCACTACCTCTTCAGCCAACTTAAAAGACCTAACTCATCATTAACTAAAAAAGGCAATAAATTGTGAGTTATCCCTCCTGCTACTTTCTTCAGCAGTTTCAGAGTCAAACACTGGTATTATCATTGCATCTTATCTTTATCATCACTCGGCCTCTCAGTCAAAAGTATTAGGTGTGTGTATGCATATACACATACATATTATATGCACATGAGTGTGGATATTTACAAACATCCCCTCCCATATATATATATATATATATATATATATAAATATAAATATACACACACACACACGTGCACTCACATATTTATTTGTGTGTATGCATTATAAGCTTTGATATGTGCCATAAATGAAACTTTAGGCCCTTGAGTTGCTTATGTAGCTTAATATCTAACACACACACACATCCATATACATAAAGAGATCACATATGATTGAGTGCAATACGTGAAATGTGTGCATCAGTTTTGATATAACAGCAAGTGTGTGAGTGTGAGTTGGTATACAACAGGTGAGAGGCTTGCTCAAGATATGTGTGCATGTGTGACAGTAAGAAAGTGTAGCTGTGAACGCATGGATTTAGCTAGAGTGTAGCCATTCATCGGAAGATAACTGGCTTGAAGAGCGCATGGTTGCCTACTTTGGGACTACCTGGCCATACGAAACAACCGATATTCAGCCTCATCTGCTGTGACTGGGAGACAGAGTAAGAAAGTTTATATATTGAATAGAAATGGTGGGGAACACAATTGTAAAAAGAGAGAAATGTGTATATATATATATATACATATATATTCATATCATCATTTAATGTCAATACCAGAAGACATGAAGAAAGAGAAACAAATGGTAAAAATGGTGTCAGTGGAAATCGTTTAGTAATTACATTTCTTAAAACTAAAATTGTGATGAAAGGGGAATTGTAACATTCCTGGTTATTCTCTTCATTCTAACTACTCTCACTCACTCTTATATAAGGCAAGGTACCGACGCAGCCCCTCTGAAGCAAGACACCTGTGCCTGTCGAATTTTAATCTCTCATATTTTGGCGTTAAGCTACCTTCCCCCTCAACAACTCCACTTGATCAAGAAGTTTTTCTTCTTTGTGTTGCGAGTTACTTGTAGGCCTTACCAGAGCTGGGATTACGATAAAAGCACCCCGTATGCTAAGTGAAGGGGTTGGTGTTCGGAAGAGCTTCCAGCCGTAGGAACCATGCCAAAGCAGACATTGGATCCTGTCAAACTGTCCAAGCCATTTCAGCATGGAAGACGAATGTCAAATGATGATGATGGTGATGATGATGAAGATGATGATAATGATGATGATGGTGATGATGATATATCCATATATCATCATTGTCATTGTCATATTCTTCATCTTCTGACTGATATATATAGCATGCAAAATGCTCTCCTATAAATTTTCCCCCATGTCCCGTACATGTATGTAGCGGGAGAGGGAGGGAGGGAGGGAGAGAGAGAGAGAGAGAGAGAGAGAGAGAGAGAGAGAGAGAGAGAGGTGGGGGAGGAAAAGCCAGAGAAGAAGATGGTAAGATGTATATATATATAGACAGCTTTAAATGTATTTTGGTCCACCAATTAAATTAATTAAAAAGAATGAAGACAATTAAACATTGATTTAGCAGATATTAGAGGACCATGCCTAAATTAATATTAGTGAGTAATTAAATATACTGATTAGCCCAGGTAATTAAACAAACTGATATTTTTAAATAGCAGACACTAGATCACACAGACCATCACTTATCTCTTTAAGACTCAACTCATTATCTTTGATTAGATTAATTAACAACATTGCTTCGTTAGTTACAGATTCTCATATTTATGTTAATTAAGATGGACTTATAGTGCTTAGTGGCTGTCACATATGTAAATCATACACACACACACGTGCATAAAAATAGATACATGTCTGGTATATATAGAGACATACTCATAGATACACACACATACAGACAAATGTATAGAATCCATCAACACAGGTTTATAGTTACACACATACACACACAAAGTTAAATTTATTATTTTAAAGCAAATTTAAGAATTAAGAACACAACATTTACTTAAGATGAGACTCAATACTTTAGAGTCTGGTTTGTAACAAAATCTGTTCGACTGAGACTTTAAGTTTCACTTTACAGTTTATTCAACAAGTAGAAGCCATCAGGTGGGGGAAGGACAATGACAAAACTCCTAGAAAACACAAAGCCCAAGTCAAATGAATTTTATTATTCATCTATGTGTGTGTATTTACTTGTTTCAGTCATTTGACTGTGGCCATGCTGGGGCACTGTCTTAAAGGGTTTCAGTGAAATTAATCAAACCCAATACATTCTTTGTTTTAAAGCCTGCAACTTATTTTATTGATCACTACTTAGCTGAACTGCTAAGTCATGGAGACATAAACAAACGAACACGGGTTATCAAGCAGAGCTGAGGGACAAACGCAAACACAGAGGCACACTCAGATAAATATATACACATGTCTAACTGGGCTTCTTTCAGTTTCCATCAGCCAAATCTGCTCACAAGGCTTTGGCTGGCTCAGGCTGTAGTAGAAGACACCTGCTCAAGGAAGCATACAGTTGGATTGAACCCAGAACTGTGTGGTTGGGAAGCAAACCTCTTACCACACAGCCACACCAGTACACACACACGTGTATACATATGTATGTGAATGTATTTGTTTGTGTGCATCTTGGTACTGCTATGGTTGAATATATATATATATATATATATATATATATATATATATATACACACACACA
>NC_068990.1:93329300-93332099 GCF_001194135.2 Octopus bimaculoides | reverse complement strand
ATATATATATATATATATATATATATATATATATACACACACATATATATACATATGTATGCTCCAATGTCTGTTTTTTGGAGGATTCAACTTTCCCCAGCAGAACAAATACTGGAAGTGCTTAGCAGAACATCATAAACTGCCTGTGTCAGGGATTTTATACAGTGGTGTTGGATATTGGGATCCCATACTTCATATATGGAGAGTGGTCAGGTATACATGTGGATAGCCAGTGATGAAGGGGAGGCATTTGTTTCCAATAAAGAAGCCAGAATTTCTGCTGACCCCTGCCTTTCCATGGCACAAGAGTTTTGGACCTGACTGGTTTGAATCTCAATGGACTTATGTCAACTCTTCAAGACTCTGCAGGATTCTCTTGCCCCTTATCACTGATGTTGTTGTAATAGTTAGGCCGTCCATAAAGGCCCAAATGGAGATGGAGGGCTGTTGGACACTAGACATAAGTATCTGGTATTTGGAAGATGACCATAACAGCAGGTTCATTGCAAGCTTTACCTAAGAAAATGTATGCAAAATAAATAAATAAGAATAAATAGAAATTACCGTGGGTGAAGCTTCCGAAGGTTTTGTTAGGACTTTATTGATGCAGTTGTTAAATTTGGAGACGTGTTCAAAATGTTTTGTCATTTCCGTTGCCAAAACCATATCTATGATTGAATGTCGCATGCTGCGGAAATCATCTCTGGAATAAAGAATTACATTTTAGATTTTTAAAAAAGTCATTGATAAAATTACTCTTATTTCAAATTAGTGAATTATAGGTTAATGTTAATTATTTTGTTTCAGTCATTTATTGAAAGTGCTTCCTGTAGGATGAATGCGAGGCCAAGCTGCAGCTGTTTCCTCTCTGTTAATATCTTCCTAACTCATGAGGTTTTGGTTGGGTAGTCATATAATTCTTTTATTCGTTTACTTGTTTCAGTCATTTGACTGCGGCCATGCTGGAGCACCACCTTTAGTCGAGCAAATCGACCCCAGGACTTATTCTTTTGTAAACCTAGTACTTATTCTATCTGTCTCTTTTGCTGAACCGCTAAGTTACGGGGACGTAAACACACCAGCATCAGTTGTCAAGCAATGTTGGTGGGGACAAACACAGACACACCAACACACACACACACACACACACATATATATATGACAGGCTTCTTTCAGTTTCCGTCTACCAAATCCACTCACAAGGTTTTGGTCGGCCCAAGGCTACAGTAGAAGACACTTGCCCAAAGTGCCACACAGTGGGACTGAACCCAGGACCATGTGGTTGGTAAGCAAGCTACTTACCATGCAGCCACTCCTGCACATATAATGTTAATTATATTTGTTTCAGTCATGTGACTGTGGCCATGCTGGGGCATTGATCTCTTTTGCTAAACCGCTAAGTTATGAGGATGTAAATACACAAACACTGGTTGTCAAGCAATGGTGGGGAAGATACACTGACACAAAGACACACACACACATATATACAATGGGCTTCTTTCAGTTTCCGTCCACCAAATCCACTCACAAGGCTTTGGTTGGTCTGAGGCTATAGTAGAAGACACTTGCCCAAGCTGCTACACAGTGGGACTGAACCCAGAACCATGTGGTTCAGAAGCAAGCTTCTTAATACACAGCCATGCCTTGCCTGTGCCTGTATATGTGTGTGTGTATATGTGTGTGTATCTCTATGTATGTATGTATGTGTATATATATATATAATTACCATTATTATAATTATTGTTGTTGTTGTTGGTGGTGTTATTATTATTACCATTATGCATTTGCGCAGCACTAGTATTAGAGTAATTCTGCCTGTTGCATTTGCTGCACAACAAGCCATTACTTGTCTCTTCAGATATTCCCCACATATCTTAAATGTTCCAGCTTCACCAAAGACAGAGATATTTACTTTCTGTTTTAGCACCAACTTAATGGTTATGCTGATTATAGAAAATCATTTGCTGAGATTTCCACACATTCCACATTGTGTCCTATTGTAACAGGGATTACCATTCTTACTCTACACTTCCACAGCATCTTTAACTCTCATCTTTACGTCTTCATATTTATCTTTTCGTTTCTTGCTACATCTTTTATATTTTATTGTTATTTCTATCTTTACTTGTTTCAGTCATTGGAGTGTGGCCATGCTGGGGCACCACCTTGATGGGTTTAGTCAAACAAATGAATCCCAAGACTTATTTTGCTGAACGTTATGGGGGATGTAAACACACCAACACCAATTGTCAAGTGAATGTTAGGAAACAAATGCACATTTTGATATACATAAACATATTTATAAATACATGATGTGCTTCCACACAGTTTCTATCCACCAGACTAACTCACAAGGCATTGGTTTGCTCAAGGCTATAGTAGAAGACACTTGGCCAAGATGCCGCAGAACACAACCGAACCCAAGTTTTCCTATTTTTCCCTAACAATATGACACAAGGTCTTCAGGGTTCCATTTCCTTGTCTGGATTTTTATGTCCCATAAAATTTTCACCTTTCTTTCCAAAATCTTATTTTTCGACCACCTTCCGGAGTATTCAAGCGGTTCCAAGCAGTGCTGTTTTCTGCAAGTGCTCCATCTTTATTGCAGCTCTGCCAGTACCGCCTGACTGGCCTTCATGCGGGTGACACGTAAAAGCACCCACTACACTCTCTGAGTGGTTGGCGTTAGGAAGGGCATCCAGCTGTAGAAATTCTGCCAGATCAGATTGGAGCCTGGTGTAGCCATCTGGTTCACCAGTCCTCAGTCAAATCGTCCAACCCATGCTAGCATGGAAAGCG
>NC_068990.1:93327434-93329290 GCF_001194135.2 Octopus bimaculoides | reverse complement strand
CACTACACTCTCTGAGTGGTTGGCGTTAGGAAGGGCATCCAGCTGTAGAAATTCTGCCAGATCAGATTGGAGCCTGGTGTAGCCATCTGGTTCACCAGTCCTCAGTCAAATCGTCCAACCCATGCTAGCATGGAAAGCGGACGTTAAACGATGATGATGATGATGATGATGGATGTTCTGAGCTCAAATTCTGCAGAGATCACCTTCATCTTTCATTCTTTCTGGGTCAATAAAATAAGTGTAAGACAAGTAACAGGATTGATGTAATTGACTTCCCCCTCCCCTCAAAAGCTATTGGCCCTGTGCCAAAATATGAAACCATTGTTGTTATCATTATTCAGAAGCAATTATTTCCATCACATTCTTTCACCACCGACTGCAGTGTGCCTGGGGTATGTGCTGTGGTTCGTTTTGTTGTTATTTTTACTATATTGAAAGCGCTTCATGTAGGATGAATGCAGAGCCAAGCTGTGGCTATTTCCTCTGTTATATATTCATAACTCATGAGGTTTTGCTTGCGTAGAAATCTGCATGTTCTATTACCATTTTTAAAGCACTTATTGTTACAGTGATACTTATATACATACATACACACACATACACGTATATATTATTATTTGTGGTAGTATTATACACAAATATATTCGAATTAGTGTCCTCATCTTAGTTCTTTAGTTATGTTTCAGCTGTTATCTCTCTAGTGTTCTTCAGGTGTCTGTTGTATTACACAGCAGTCTTGGAATTTAAGCCATACACTTAATTAAATCCACAGAGTAGGCTGTTCTCATTCCATTGTCCATGCAAGGATATTCTTCTGTTGGTTATTATTCTACTATTCTACTTGTGATACCATTGTCTTGTATGCTTGAACTAGTGTACATACAGAGTCACTGACCCAGGCATCAAAACAACCTATATTAGTTGTACTTAAAATACATTCAAAACCAAACATGCACAACACTTTCACTCCTTTAGATTTTAAGTGACAGAATTAACTCTACATCTCAAATGTTTTGTCTTGCTTTATAATCTTTTGGGATTATAAGGAACTTACATAAAAAGAATTTGCTACACAGATGTCCTCAGTTGTACAACTGGGATCATTTAAATGCTGAATTTGTTCTGTGTCGGTTCCCTCTGCAAGAATTTGAAAAATGAGGTGTTGAAATTTGACAGTACCCTCTATTCAGCTTGATATTTTACTTTCTTATAAACCAAAGTTTGGAACATGATTTTCCAGAATCTTCTGCATTCATACGATGCTATATCATTACCTTTGACATACCAAAAGTAATGATATGTAATGCGCAGAGACGTTTGCAGTTGTTAAAGTTTCTGGTTTTCATATTTCAGATAATTAGAAAGATTAGAATAGATAGATTGATAGAAAGATAGATTGATAGATATATTGAAAGATATGCATGTGGATAGGTAGGTAGAGAGATAAGCAGATATAGTGATAGACAGATATATAGGCAGACAGATAGGCATACAAATATATTGATAGATAGACTTAGAAATAGACTGTAAGACAAGTAGATAAATAGATAGAGTGAGAGATAGATTAGATAAATAGATAGGTAAGGAGATAGATAGACAGATGGATTGACCGACAGACAGATAGACAGATTGACAGACAGACAGGCAGAGATCAATCAGAGAGAATGTGTCAACTTACTGAGATAAGTTCTTGAAGATGTTTACTGAATCATCCTTGCAAGTCACTGAAAATGCTAGGGAGACATGATGGTTTTCAAGTACAGCTCTGGAAACAGATAATTAGCAAAATCAGTAACATACATACACGTAGTACATTTTACACACACACACACACACACACACATGCAAGTATATAT
>NC_068990.1:93316595-93326411 GCF_001194135.2 Octopus bimaculoides | reverse complement strand
ATATATATATATATATATATATATATATATATATATATATACATACATACACACACAAAAAGGAAAAGAGGAATTAAAAATCCAGGCAGATACTTTATAAGAATGGATCATCAAATTTGGCAAACTAAATAGTCCAGTGAAAACCATAGGAATCCTCTGAAGCCAAAAAAATTACTTTCTGCTGCCTGTCCAATTTCCAATTTGTAAATCTGAAGTTCAAACACCAAATAAATTCAGTCTAAGGTCACAGAGTGTAGTAGAAAATCACAAAAGAATGGAGAATTATACATTCTTTAATCAGATCATACATATTTCAGATAAATTGATAAATTTAAGTTTTAAATATCTATTCCTTTAAGGAAAATAATTTTCTTGAAATAGAATATCTTTCTAAGCGAATAATATACTGGTTATTTTCCTGTAGAATTCTCATTAACTCAGCAGGCATACCTCTTTACTTGTATTTAGAATACTGATCAAATGACATTTCCATTGTGACCTAAATAACGATCTTCTGAACAGCTTGGAGTTTACGTAACTCCTATGCGTATTTGAATTGGTCAATAAAAATTTAAATGGGTAGGAATTTTACCATAAATATTCTTCAAGTTGATGGATAGGATTGAAGAAACTACCATATTATATTTCTATCATGATCTGGTAAACACAATTCCTAAGTTTGTCTGCTGAAAAACTTCCCTACCCCTTATACTGGTCAAATATTGTTAGATTTACTACTATCTGTCTCCCTTAAAATGGTCTCTATTCCAAGCAGTGTGGAATAGCTTTCATAAGGACAGGATGATATTAAATGTTCCTGTTTCTGAAGAATCTTAGTCAGTCAAATTTGGGATCTGTCAGTATGTATGATTATGGCATCACAAAATTTTGGTATTTCCCACTCTATCAGAAACATGCATAAGCTGATTAAATGATGTGTGATTCTTCATTCTTTTGTGAGTGTGTGTGTATATGTCTCCCTCTTTCTCCACACACACACACATGCACACATACACATGAAAAATTATATAAAAAATATGAGTGGCTTTCTGGAAAAAAATATGATGACAAAAATTAAAAGGTCATGTAATATATGGAGAGAGACAAGAAGAATTGTGAGGATAAAAATAACGTGCAAATAGCAATAAAAAATAAATAATGTAATGAAAAACCATTATTATAAAAATTAAAAAATAAAAGATAAAGGTGAAACATAGCTATGGTGAGTGATAGGTTGAAGAAGAGGGTGAGAGATGGAGAGGAGCGGAGTTTTACATTTACTGCATGTCTATAGAGTTTGTATTGCAAATTCAAAATTCTTTAGTTTCCGTTTTGTTTTTCACATAAATGTTGTCAGAGCTAATTTGATTTGAAATTCTTATTGAGCACTTCTATGTAAGATTCCTCGTTATTCTTTTTTTGCTTTTTTAAGATGAGTTAAGATATATCATGAGAAGTGCATTTGTGTTCATTATTTATTCAATACTCTTGAATTAGTTTAAATTTTCTTTAATTTATTCTTAGCTGACATGAGAATTCCAAAGACTCTTATTCACTCAAAGAGCTAGATTTTATGTCAACAATCTATCAAGTCTGTCTTGTTTTGGTCCTCTTCGTTTTGAGTTGATGCCACATAACTGATGCTATACATGTGAGCCTGATGCCATAATTCTGCTTCTCTCAAAACCGGTTGACAAAGTATGACAATAGGACATAGGGAAACGTATCTAGAGATGGTCTGCATTCAAACTAATATATGAATTTTTTTATTTGTTTCAATCATTTGACTGTGGCCATGCTGGAGCACCAACTTTAATCAAACAAATCGACCCCAAGACTTATTCTTTGTAAGACTAGAGTGGAAGATGTTTGATCATGGAATGAGTTAAGGCCTGAAACTGTTATGGGGTAGCTGTGTGTGAATGGAGAAGAAGGCATTTGAAGTCGCTGGTTCCTGTGAAAGATGGAAATCTAGAAAGACATGGAGCAAAGTAATGAAGACACATCTCATGATGCTGAACTTTAAGAAGCAGATGATAGAGGACAGTGCTGACTCGTGGCATCTGTTGCCGAAGGAGGCTTGTCCACTCGTGAAAGCACAATGAAACAAATGTTCAGATGGTGATAGTGAGAGAGAGTGTGTGTGTGTGGGGGTAATATCGTATTTGGGTCCCCATTTATAGTCCCCACACCTCGTTGATATCTTCCTGTCTCTCTCTCTCTCTGTCACTCATCACTCCTCTTTCTCCACTCACCTTCTCTTCTATTCATTGCATCATGCTGCCCATATAACAAGGGATGGAGCTAAACCCATTTCTTCTCAATACCCCACCTACTCCCATTCCTTCCTTGTTACCTCTCTTTGTACGAAGGCATCTTGATGCCACACCTGATACACCCCCTCCTTTCTTTGTGTCCCTCTCTCATATTCTCAATCTCCCAGACCATTGTTATTGACATCCATTGCTCATCTCTGTTACTGTCCTTCACTCAATTTCTCTCTCCGGCAAACTTGCTATCATCCCTGTCTTTCTTCCATTACCCTCTCCTCTTCAGTCCCACCACCCACTTACTGGGATTTGCCTCCTCCTCCTCCATTTACTCACTTACTCATGTTGATTTCAAGAAATGGTGGATACCATTGAGCAGTGAGGAGTCTTTATCATTACAGAGCACAGAACAATTAATGCTGGTGTCATAATAAAAGGCACCCAGTACTGTTTGTAATGTGATTGGTGAATGTGTGGAGATAACACAGAGTTGCCATGGTCTGACTCAAGACAAGACAATCTCACAAGTGCTGGTGCCACAATAAAATGCATTCGGGACACTGTATAATGTGACTGGTATTAGGAGGGGCATACTGCCATAGAAACCATGTCAAAAAAAAATCAAATCTGTGATTGAGACAGGGTCTTACCATCTCTTGAGGAGGAAGTAACTCTGAATAAAAACTCAGTCTGTGATGACCCATCAAACTCATGCCAGCATATGAAGCAGAAGTAAATATAATGATGATGATGATGATGGTGATGATGGTGATGGTGATGATGGTGATGATGATGATGGTGATGATGGTGATGATGATGATGATGATGATGATGATGATGATGGTGATGGTGGTGATGATGATGATGACAAATAATATGCATATGGAAACCAAGTCATCATTGGCTTCACAAATGAAGATTCATGTCAAGGGGCCGTCTATGACAACATCAGGTTTTCTGATGATTGAATTTGGTCAATACAGGACAGACTGAACTAACTGCAGCAGCTTCAAAGGAATTTTCGTTCTGTATCCACTTGTGTTATGGTTCTTCTTCAATCTCCTTTTGATGCTCCCCCCGCCCCACTGCCACCGCCATGGCAGCCCTGTATATGGACCCAAAGGAGGAAACAGACAGGTGAACATTACATCATCAAAGCTCATATACAATGCATTAACCAAACATAAATTTAGCGTTGGATAAACAACTGGAGCTTTAGTAACAAGAAGCAATGATAAATCAGGCTAGTTTTGACAAGGTTGACAGCCAGGAATTAAATACTGTTTGTTATTAAATACCATCCTTCACCTTGAGCCATTATGTAAATATCTTCACATCAATAAGAGATTACTTAAATTATTCACAAGTAAATCTATGTTTCTTAACTACAGCAGGTAGCAGCATTATACAAATATCTTTATACCAGTAATAATTTATTTACATTATTCATGAACAGATCTATGCTTCTTAATATTCAACAGTTAGACGACCAGGTAAGTGGTCCCTAATGAATCTTTAATGTGAGATTAAAATAATTAGATTCAGTCTTTCCTGTAACTTCTGCTGTTTATCCATGAATTATACTTCCATAGCAAGACTAAATCTATGCTATTTAGTTTTTATAAACATATTATATATAACATGGATACGGGCATTCATTGTTACTCCATTTCTGCACATTCGAATGTGCAAGTGACTCTTTGCTGCAGGGTATTGAGTGCTGTTTACCCCCAATTGTCTTTAAGGAGAAGTTGTTTGTCTATTCAATACCCAAGAGCAGAAGACAATGTTCAGGTTTGCATATGGAGGAATATAAAAAGAATGAACAGACAGATCAATATTTTGATTTTTGCTGTTTTGTGTGTCTGTAATGATATAGTTTACAACTACTATCAACACATTTATTTGTGAATATGTTGTGTTGATACTTCCATTGGTCCTGTAGTTCTGCTCTCATTTAATTCTAGCAGCAGAATACTGCATTACTTAGACAAGTGATGGAGGGATCTGTGACGGAGAAATGAAGGAGAGCAAAGGCATTACAATAATTTGGGTGAGGGGCCCCAGTTGTTTAAATCTGTTCAGGAGATCTTTTAGCTTCCATAGCTTTCTTTTCCTGATTGGTTTGTGTTTCTGAGTTCTTCAAAGTCTCAGCCTGATGTTATTAACCATTAGCCCATGCTGGATTACATGGTTTGCCCCAGGAAAGGTCTTTGCATTCACAAGCATCTGTCTATGCTGTTTTCAATGTTGTCCATCTTGTGAGTGTGCCCCAACCTCTAACCCTCTTTTATGCTCCTTTCACACCCTTGTGAACCTACCCTCCCACCCCTTACCAATACTCCGTCTCTATTCTCCTTTCTATCACCTTCTCGTATCTTGAGGCAACACCCTAACACCTTGTCACTGACATTTTATCTCTTTCCAGCTATTCCCACCCACCCTTATGTAATGTCGGGTAGCTGTCTATCTCCCCACAAAGCTGTTTCTGGCCTTCTATCCTTTTTTAGAATCCCAACTCCCAGCATAAAGCCCCCTCCCCCTCTACTAAACTCCCACTCAGTGGAGGGGAGGGGCGTTTTCTGTCTTGTTAGTTACTTGGTGTCCATGTGCATAAGGGTCGCAAAACAAAGGCACCCAGCATATGCAGTGAAGTGGTCAGCATTAGGAAAGGTTCTTGGTCCTAGAAACCATGCCAGAGAAGGTATTGAAACCGGGTACAGTCATTGCATCAGATCCAGTCTAGTCATCTACCCCGTGCCAGCATGGAATGTGGGTGTTAAATGTTGATGATCCTCTGTGTGTGTGTGTGTGTGTGCGTGCGTGCATGCGTGTTTGTGTAAGTGAATGGAAAATTTACATTATCAGCAGAACCTGAACTGACACAGATTGCCATGGATATCAGTGACTGTCAAAGGATGTGGTTTAGGTTTCTATGTATGAGGAAAAGGAAAAGGAAAAGGAAAGTAAAAAAATCTGATGTCCAAGGAAATTAGTGATGGTTTGTGTCAGTAACAAACACAGATAATCTTTGTGAAATAAACTAAGACTGTTTAGTGCAATGAATGATAAATATTGACCTCATTTCAATGTGTATAATATATGGACATTAAATGATGATGATGATGATGATGATGATGATGGTGATGATGATGACAATAAATGTACATAATTGCTTTTGCTTGGTTGCACAGACTTACAAATCATTGTAGAGCAATGCCAGTTCATTGCGAGCATTAATCAAGAATGCATTTGTTCGTCCAGGATGGTCAACATCGTGGATTATGGCGGAAATGAGGCAGGAGATTTCATCCATATGATCAAAGATAGCCTGGAATCACAAAAGAAAGAAATTCTGTACAAATCCTGAAGAATCAGTTTAATACATCTTAATCAAATGTTAGATAACAATAAAAGTATGAAATCCTAATAAGCAGGATTTTGACCATTTCATTGTGTTGTTTCAACAATTTATTGAGATATTTTCAGGACATTATAACATGAAAACTGAATGGAAGCACCATTTTATTATCTTCTATGTTTCAGACACAACAATGGTTTCTTTAGAATTTAGTCCAAGAACAAAGAGGTGCTTGGGATCACAGATCAGAAGCTTTCAATTTGACGGAAAATGGAACAATATTAACAAGGCTGGCTGTTTAGTGGTTTAGAAGTTCACTTCCTATCCACATGGTTCTGGGTTCAGTCCCACTGCATGGCACCTCAGGCAAGTGCTTTCTGTTCAAGCCTCAGGCTGACCAAAACTGTGTGAATGGATTTGGTAGGCAAAAACTGAATGAAGCCTGATGTGTGAATGTGTGTGTGTATATATACACACACGTATGTGGGTGTATACATACATACATACATACATACATACATACGTATATATATGTGTGTGTGTGTGTGTGTGTGGATAGACTGATAGATAACACAAGCTTCGAAACAGTTTCCACCTATCAAATTCACTGATAAGATAGTGACCAGCCAGGGCTAAAGTAGAAGATACTTAACCAAGTGGTTGTGCAATGGAATCGAACCTGAAACTCTGTGGATGCAAAGCCTATATGATAAATATAACCGTTTTCTTTATTGATATTTAAATAAAAATTTACTCAGGAATATGAAATATTTCATTCCAATGACTTTCTACCTCTGTAATACATTCACCCTACACTAAAAGATAAAGAAATATTGTTGTCCTCATCATCGTTCAGCGTCCGTCTTCCATGCATGCATGGGTAGGATGGTTGAGAGGAGCCGACCATGTAAAAGACTATCCCAGGCTATTATATCTGTTTTGGCAGGGTTCTATGGCTGGATGCCCTTCCTAACATCAACCGCTCCACGGAGTGGACTCAGTGCTTTTTACATGGCACCAGCACAGGTAAGATCAGTTTGGTATGACACGTTTCTGCTAAAAGACAGAAAGATACATAATTATATAACCCCTTCTCTAAATGATAATCTAATTTGTGATGTATTCGTATTTGTTCTATGACTGGTTTTACTGGACAGGTGTGTGGCTAAGAGGTTTGCTTCCCAGCCACATGCTCTTTCGGTTCAGTCCCACTGTGTGGTTCATTGGGAAAGCATCTTCTCTACATACACACATACACATATATGTACATATTTGTATGTATGTGCACCAATGCCTTCTGAATAGATTTGGTACACAGGAACTGATAGAAGTCTGTTGTATAATATACACACATACATACATGAACGTGTGTGTGTGTGTGTGTGTGTGTGTGTGTGTGTGTGTTTGTGTCTCCTTGTCTTGACAAGTGTGTGGAGGTTGTAAGTGAGTGTCAACTTCATGCAAGCGGTGTCATTCGTTTCCAGTCTTCCGTAAAAACATGTCCGGCCAGGTGAGAATATTGTGTTGCTCAGAAACAGGCGAGGTTCCAACTGAGAACAGTCTATGCAAACATGAAGCAGTGGACATTAAATCAATAACAACGACGGTGACGATGGTGGTGAGGAACGGACAAGAAAGACAAAGGAATGGTCAGCCAGAAGAGAGAGTGTCCAGGAAAGGGGACGGCCTTACTTTGTATTTTAGTTGCTCCAAGAAGAAGGCTGCTGCATGAAGAACATCAGTAGCATGAGTAGAGTTATGGTAATAGTTGGAAGCATGATATTTCGACTCAATTGTCTGTAACCAGTTCATGAGACACGTTTCACTGACGTTAAGTACTTCACAGGCTCCGAATCGCAATAATATTTTTAAACCTAAATATACGAGTGGCCTAAAAGAAGAAGAAAAAAAAAAGGAAAAAGCAATAGAATTTGGAAGTTAGAAACAAAATAGAAAAGTATTTACATTTATATATATATATACACAGGAAAACATTATCAATGAAAAAAAGGCATAAACATATGTAGGAAATGAAGTCAGGAGTTTGACGGGAAGAAGCCCCTCCTCTCTAAGCAAAATAATATATTTATTTCTTTATTGCCCACAGGGGGCTAAACATAGAGGGGACAAACAAGGACAGACAAAGGGATTAAGTCAATCGCATCGACCCCAGTGTGTAACTAGTACTTATTTAATTGACTCCGAAAGGATGAAAGGCAAAGTCAACCTTGGCAGAATTTGAACTCAGAACGTAATGGCAGACAAAGCATTTTGCCCAGAGTGCTAACAATTCTGCCAGTTTGCTGCCTTAAATAATATATTTATTGCACATCCACTGACGCCATGATGCACCGCTGAATGTGTAACGTCAATGTGCATGTATGTTTTAAGAGAAAAACTGTGTATAAGAGGCATCAGAAAGAAGACTGTGCTGGTATGGTCATGTGATGTGTCTGGATGAGGGTAGCTGCATAAAGAAGTGCTGATCTGAAAAAATGGGGAGGGAACCTGTGGAAGGGGTAGACTCAGGAATATAAGGAACAAAGTGGTGAGAAATGATCTTCAGATGTTGGGCCTCGCAGAGGAGAAGACAAGGAATCAAAGACTTCTGGTGATTTGCTTTGATTGGGAGGAAGACAACGTCAAACTATGTAAAATAATGGTTAACTATACATACAAGCACCTACTTTATGGCCTCTCACACACACAATCTGCCATCTGTCAAAACGTCCCCACTATTTATATTCCCAATACCCCACCATCCCACCACTCATGACCACCACTCTCTGCAGGACCTTCCATTATCCCTCACATGCCTATCTGCACACTCTCCATGTCCTTACATGTCTACCCCACCACCACCTACTACTGTCACCTCTTCCCAATCTCTAAGCACCTCCCCTCACACTTGTATGTGACATATCATCCATCAAAGCATTGTGAGTAAGTTTGGCAGATAGAAACTAAAAGAAGCCTGTAATATGTGTGCTTGTGTGTGTGTGTGTGCACATGCACCTCTTCATGTTGACATTGCATGTTATTTGTAAGTGAGTGTCCTTCAATTCCAATCATCCATGAAAAACACGTCCATTCACAAAGAAATATCACCTTGCATGGAAACAAGTAAGGGTTGGCAACAGGAAGGGCATCTGGCTGTGGGAAGATTTGTCTCAATGAATTCTGTGTGGCCCAAGCAAGCATGGAAAAAGAAGCATTAAATGATGACGATGATGACAGCGATGGCAATGATGATGATGATGATGATGACAACAACGACGACGATGATGGTGATTATACACAAGCATATATGCAATGTGTAGATGTATGCAATGATGATGGCTTGTAAACACATGCAAACAATGTTATACATTCACACAAATTACACATGCATGCGTATACAACGCATAGATGCATACATCGATATACAGATATGCAACTGCATGTGCATTGACGGAATGCAGCAGTTGATACAAATGTACTAAGTTGCAATCAAATGCAGAAAGAAGTTTTAAGGAGCCATGCAGATTAATGGAATAACAAACATCAATGACATATTAGAGAGAGATACACAAGACAAAGCTAAAACAATTGCTTATATCAAAACTGTAATCCTAATGGTATTTTTCTAAATAGAATAAGCAAGAAGGAGCAGGGAAACCAATGCTGATGGTATGTGGGTTTTCCCTGGTAGGGTGTGAGGAGGAGGGTGTAGAGAAGCCAGGGTGGGGGTGAGTGGTGGAGGTGGGCATTTCAGTGTATTGAAAGTTCTGTGTTAGCAATAAGAAACGAGTTCAGAATGTTCGTTAAGTAGATTAAGTTGAGAGAAGTGAATCTCAGTCTTGAGATAAGCAAAGCTGGTTCGGCTTGATGTTGTGGGGTGCATGGCTTAGTAAACAATAAGATATACCAGGCAATATTGCATTCAAAGTCTATTCAAATCCTTCCATAGATGAGGAATGTGACAAAAGGGAAGAGGCATATTTTTACTATTGGAATTCTGCAATGAGTCCATGTGTTGACTGAACTTTGCTCTTGAAGGAATTAGCTGAGTCCATACATGTGTGGAAAGAAGAACTGGCGTGAATAATGGAGAGGATCTAAGTTGGTGTTTGTACAGTTTTTACTTTTCGAGAGGTCAGAGGTGGCCACTCACACACACACACACACACACACAAATGGTGTTGA
>NC_068990.1:93312946-93316585 GCF_001194135.2 Octopus bimaculoides | reverse complement strand
GAGGGAGGGTGGGTGTGCGTGTGCAAGAATGTGTGTGCATCTATTGTCATCATCATCGTCTTTTAAAATCTGTCATTGAATCAGATGTTTTTGACAAAATCTGCAAGGTCAGAGGACTGTGTTGTGCTCCAGTGCCTGCTTTGGCAGGATTCCAATGACTGGTTGCCTTGCCTAACAGACATGTCTATCTGTCTGTCTATCTAACTATTTATCTAATGCAGTTCCATATTTAAGAGATGAGGAATTATGTACATTATTTACATCATTTACATTTGACGGATATTTGTCCTCATCTTGTTTCTTGTTAACACAACGTTTCAGCTGATATATCCTCCAGCCTTCAACAGGTGTCTTGGGGGAAATTTCGAACCTGGGTTCTCATTCCTAAGGTATTTTTCGATGAACCCAGGTTTGAAATTTCCCCTAGACACCTGATGAAGGCTGGAGGGCATATTCCAAAAAAGAGCATGAAAAACACTCATCTAAAGCAATAATTTAACATCTTTAAATTCGTTGAGGATCAATTCAGGTTTTTTAAATTTCAGGTTTTTAAAATTTCAAGATAGAACGTGAACTTAATTATTCAGAATAATTCACTAAACTATGTCTGGGTTATGTAACGAAGCAAATTTTATATAAAAGATGTGATTTATTCAGGAAACATTTTGGTTGGCAGATGAACATTTCTTATGCCTAGCTTCATTTTAAAGATAATGATCTACTTGTAGTGGAACGGTGACCAAAGTTTACCTTGTCTTTGAGAGGTGAATAATATTTCATTTTCTATCAAGAATTTCCTTTCTGTTTTTTTTTTTTTTACTTTTACTTTTAATTTTGTTTATAGTTGTTTTTAGATTTTAAAATTGTTTACACAAATCTGTTCATAGTGAAAGTGAAGTCAGAAGCAGCAGCAGCAGCAGCAGCAGTAGCAGTAGCAGTAGTAGTAGTAGAATAAACTCTATTGATAATCAATAATTATTGATTTTAAATATTGATTTTTAAAAGGCAGAATGAAATTAAATATATATATGTATATATGTACGCATGTATGTAGATACACACACACACACACACACACACATTTGGTTGGTAAGAAAGTTCTGCTGCATTTTTGACACAATCACTTGGAAGATACTTTTCCAATATTTACAGCAGAAAATGCATCGACTTTGACATTCTAATGTTTGTTTGCTTTTTTTTTTGCCTTCTTTGCAGATTATTTTATACCAAAATGGCTAAATTTGTATTTGATTTTACCCTTTTGAAATGAGTTCAGATTAGACCCATGTCAGATATTAAATGCTGTATGAATTCAATAGGGGCTCTTCAACAAAGGAAGCAGCAAGAAGTGTTCGTTTTGTCCATAGAAACAAAGTTTTAAGGGTCCAGACATGCTGATGTTGGTTTCCCCAAATTCGTTTGGGAAAGTTTTTTTTTTTTATAGATTTCCCTCCATCTGGACGATCAAGATCTATCGTTATGGAGCTTCTGAAAACTGCAGTTGAGGAAAATCTGAAGCAAACTGCACAAGGGTTAACAAAACAGTTCAATTAAAGCCACATTTTGACCACACAAACTAGGGAAAATGTTCAAATTTGGTCACTGGGTCCCTCATCATCTGACAACTTCACCGTTTAATCAAAGATTTGTCCACTGCTCCTCATTGAAGAGGAGACTTACAACAGAAACTTTTCTGGATAGAGTTATCACGAGTGATAGAAGATAATGTGTTCTCTATAATCATCTCCAAAGAAAACAACAATGAGAAAGGGAGAGTCTATCCCCAAAGCAGGACAGCATTTGAAAAAAACATTCAGTGTTTGTTGGAAGATGAAGCATATTGGATACCATAAAGTGCGAAACCAAAACAAGCAGTGAATTTGGAATATTGGTGTCAATTGGAAGAATTGCACAACACTTTGGAGGAAAAAGTGCTCATCATGGGTCATTTGGTGTTGCATTTATATTATGGTATGGAATATGAATGTTTGAAGTCATCTTGCTTACTTGCCTGACGTTGCACCATCTGAACATCATGGTTTCAGATCATGGTACCATTATTCGGAAGGAAAAAAGTTTATTAATTGTGAAGAGATATTGAACATTTTTTGCTTTGAAGCATGAAGTATTTTATGCCAAAGGGATTAACAACTTGCCAGATAGATAGGATTATGATATTAACAATGAAGGAAAATATTATCTTGATTAAATATCTCAGTTAAAACCAAAGAAGTATTTGTTTCTTTTCCATCTTGAAATGCAGCAAGGTTTTCTTTCTCATCTTATTCACACACATGCGTATGCATGCATGTGCATGTACACACATGTGTGTGCGCACATGCACACATGTGTGCGACAAAGGCTTTGTATTTTTTGCTCAGTTCTGCTCATCAAATTGATGAAAGTAAAACAATTGAAACTTTGAAGCCAATGTCAATTTTTTCTTCATAAAAATAAATGTGATTGTCTATTTCAGTGCATAAAGTGAGCCTTCAACCAATGTTGTTTTACTGTTTATATATATAAAATTAACATATATGTGGGTGTATATATGTATGTACATGTGTGTGCACGTGCAAAGATTATCATATATGTATATATATATATATCTGTGTGTGTATATAATCAACATCATTTAACATCTCTTTTGCCATAGATATACACATAGAAATAGGGACACATGTACACGCATGTGAATACATACATACATACATACAAACATACATACATAAATATATACATTATATATATAGAGGGATTGCCATAAGTTGCTTTACCCAGTTCTAATAATAATAAACTCAATTTTCTTCCAAATGATATCACTTTTATTTAGTCATCGTACAATTATAATTTCAAGACAAAAACAAGATAACACTTATATCGTATCTTCAAAGTGTTGCCCTTCAGAATCGATACACAACTGGATTCTTCTCTGGATGGAGTGGCAGATTCGCCAAAACAAGTCCTTATCATTGTCCAGGGTTACAATTTCTGCAATAATTCTTTCCCTCAACTCAGGTATTGTCTGAACATCTTGTGAGTAGATGTGTTTCTTCAGGATACCCCACATTGAGTAATCACAGTGACTCAGGTCTGGCGATCATGGAGGCCATTCAATGGTTCCTCTCCTGCCGATCCGCATCTCAAAAGTGTCATCCAAGAACTCACGTACGTTTCTGCTATAAGGTGGGGTACCATCCTGCATTCAGATGTCATTGTCTGTGTCAAGCTGAGGTATGGCGAAATCATGCAGCATGTCAAGATGTAGGTGAGAATTGACCATTCCATCAAAGAAGTAGGGATCCAATACAAATTCCTCCCCACATAGAAATTCCTTGGGAAAGGTTGTTGGTCTCCCATACCAGATGAGGTTTCTCAGTGGAACAGTACACAGCATTGGGTAAATTAACATTTGAGCGAGGCCATTGCCAGTGCTGCTGGGATGCACCTCCATATATATATTTATATAAACCTGTGAAAATATGTGACACTTATTCGGTAGCCATGATTATCATGGCTACCGAATAAGTGTCACATATTTTTACAGATAAATTCCTCTATTTACATAATATCGAGGTCACTTTCTTTCTTTTGTTGTCCTTCCTATCAATATATATATATACATATATATATATATAT
>NC_068990.1:93305064-93312618 GCF_001194135.2 Octopus bimaculoides | reverse complement strand
TATATATATATATATATATATATATATATATATGCATATATATTTTTACACCCACACACACTGATACATACACATACACATGGACAAAATAACATTTAAACAAGTAGTTGAAGCATACAAAAGCATACAAAAGTATGCTTACAGACGCACACATTAAGCAACTACCTCCACACACGCACACACTTACATGAGCCAACACTCGTAAACATCCACACACTGACACATGTTATGTAATCCTACATGTGTGTACATGTGATGCTGTTGTTACTTCTTTAGCAGCGAAAGTAGGAGTGTTGTTGCCATTATTGCAGAGTTCTTGTGGCTGTTCTTATTTAAATCCTTATCTGCAGTTGTTGTTGTTGTTGTTGTTGTTGTTGTTGCTGTTGTTGTTGCTGTTGTTGTTGTTTGTGTTAAATCTATATTGGTTGTTATTGTGTTAGCTTTCTCTTCTTATAATCTTCCCACAATGCAATTGAATACTGCTGCTAATCTATCTTTAAGTGCACTGCGTGCAACTATGGCATGCAGAAAACCTAGTAAATATATACGTACACACACACACACGCATGCATGCAACACATGCACACAAATGCACCTATGTAAATGTAAATATGTATCCAAATGTTCACACTGACAAAAGCCTGTGAATGCATACATGTTATCTCAAGCAAACAAATTCATGCATACATGTACACCCACATACATAAACATGTATACACAGGCCTATATGCATACATACATACATACATACATACATATTTACATAATCATATTTACAGTTACACACACACACACACACATACACATACATATATACAAACACATGGGTAGATATCAAATTTCCAATTAGTTACAATGTCATATAGAATATACTTCAGTGATTCTCTTAGAAATGATTATACAGATGGAAGAATATTTTTCTTATCAATTATGGTTTTAGATCTTAGCATTATTCTTTATCTTACATTCAAGGATACCTATATATATGTATATATATATGTATATATGTACCCATGGTATGCACACACACACAAACATACATGCCCATACATATTTATATATGTATATATATATATATATATATATATATATATATATATATATATATATATATGTATACATATATATATATATATATATATATGAAAGTATATACATACACACATAGTATACATGAATATATATATAAAAGTATGTATATATATCATTGCTATTATTAGTCTCATGAAAGCAAAGTATCCAAATGGTTGCCTGCCAGAGATCGAGACTCCAATCTAGTAATCATCAGGAATGACCAAAGAGGACAGAGTTATGGCCTGGGCTCTTTGTGACTCAAGGCTCAACAGTAGTGTCAGGTTTATAGATCTTAGTTCTGTCGTAAAAAACTGGATTGAAACTCATAGAAAAGATCACCGAGATCAAACTCAAAGAAAAGAATATTGGAAAGTAGCTGGCATATAATATGTGTGTGTATATATAGATATATGTGTGTGTGTGTGTGTGTATATATATATAATGTTTCTCATGCATGTACACATATGTATATGGCATTCACACAGACATACACACAAATGATTTGCAAGTCATAATTATCCTGAAAGCTGTAAAGCCGTACTGGTTCTAATTGAAGCAGCAAAACAAATGTCACTAGAATGTGGATACAAGTTAAAAGTCCTAGTAACTATATGTGTCATAGTAAGAATCACCTCTGAGCATCATGCCTTGAAGAACCAGAAACTCTAAGACAAAAATGTAAATAAAAATGGGAATGAAATGGAGACCAGTTAAAACAGCAAAAAAAGAGTAAAAAGTGGGTTTCCAGAACAACAACTCTGGTGATAGCAGGAGAAATCACTTCATGCACTGTGTTAGAAATAAATGAGCAAACATCTCATCTGTTGATGGAAGTAAAGAGTAGAATCGGTCCATGGTTGTGTGAGAGACAAGAAATAATGATTGGAAAGAAAAGTTTAAAAAATGTTTCGAAAAACAGAGTCAACAGAAATCAATAAAAAGAGGTGAGTAAATAACAATATTCATCCTCAGAAAAGTAATGAAGATTCACCATTTTCAAAAAAATCAAACAAGCAACTCATTGACACAATCTGCATCTGTGGTGCTAGGGACATTTTGAAGAAGTAAAAAACCATACAAGCACAGGTTTAGAATATAGACATCATGCAAAAAAATGAGTTGTTAGCAAAAACCAGACAGACTACAGTAAATGAAAGCAATCTATAATCTGAAGATGTTTATGTTTTCAAAGCAAAACTGACACAAAATGTACTTTTCAATGGCCAAGAACACAAATATTGGCAAGAAGGTAAAAACTTAGGACACTAAACTAACTTGGCCAACAATTTTTCATGTTTTATTTCCTTTTTTGTTTTATATCATGTTTTAATTATTGTGAGTTTTATCATATTTTCTTTTTATTAATTTTTATGCAAATAATTCTGCTTTTACAATCTTAATTCTTTTGTTTCAGTTACTGGACAGCAGCCATGCTGGGGCCCCACATTAAAGAATTAAGTCAAACAGATCGATTCCAGTATTCTTTTTTTTTTAAGTTTGGCACTTATTTAGTCAGTCTTTTGTGAGAAACTGCTGAGTGATAAGGAGATAAACAGACCGGTAGGGTTGTCAAGTAATGGTGTGGAAACACACGCATACACAAACATACACACACACACACACGACAAGCTTCTACACAATTTCTGTCAACCATATTCATTCACAAGACATTATTCGACCCAGATTTATTATAGAAGACACTTGCCCAAAACACAGACAATAATTCTTTACCTGTTGTTTGTAGCTTTCTCCAGATCTATGATATTAAAGCGCCAGGAGGTTTCTGTTTCCAGAATTAACTGGATTTTTTCTGGTACTTGGTTCAAGATTGTCGTTGGACTTGATGGAATGTTGTGGAAATGTGAGTGATGGGCTGCAAAAGAGAACAAACTCAGGTTAAGTTGACATGGACTGGCTGTGTTTGTGTGTGTGTGTGTGTGTGTCTATACACAGCAAATAGTACTGGGATGAGGGGATGTTGAAAAATTGCTGGCTTTGGGTAAAAGAAAGTACAGGAGAATCAATTAATTATGATTTTATTCAAATAGATTTTCCTTCAGATTCACATGCTTATTGCAGCAGTCCTTCAGTTTTTCTAAGCTCTGAAAAAGAACTCAGAAGGTTGGGCCTCCAGCCAGGCATTTCATGATACCCTTAAAGCCAGGAACTTTTCAGCACTCCCCTGTCGAAATACACTGCTCTTGTGTCAAATGATTTTGAGTATAATTAAGAATTTATTAAAATTACTTTGTCATTATCAAGTTAGTATTTAGGACATAAATTTAAATTAACATGAAATTTTGATGCAAGTTATTAATTTTGATCACTTTATAAACTTGAAAGGTGGTATCATAGAACCAGGAGCAGTCTCAGACAGATTGGTATCAAAAGAGTTAAGCTGTTGGTGGTGGTGGTGGTGGTGCAAGTTGGAACTGAATGAATGAAATGATTGAGAAAAGGATATGAGAAAGGTATGCGGTAAAGATGTGTGTAAAGACTAGGATCAAGACAGGATGAAGAGATGTGTTCCATGATAAAGTGATATAAAATGTTACTGGAATCTATTCAGAGCAATAAAGATCTACGAAGAAGAAATACTTAGATGATAATGGACAACTTTTGATCATACGATAACCTCCTTCAGAGATCTTCCTTTGTGTCCATATCAAGTCTGGTTTCATCAATTTTAGGATATAAAATTCTAATCAACTTCATGTATGTTCTAACATTATCCTGTATAATTGTAGCCTTTTATTGCTACAAGGACACCAGGCTATGACTGTTCGGTGGAGGTAATACTGTCCCTCGTAGAACAGTTCTGCCCTGCATTTACTGACGTCCTGCTCTCATTTGCAATATTTTATGGTGTGGTGGCCATTTTCCTCTATCTGGCAGTGGTCAGGTTTTTCTCTTATTGTTTATGTTAGGGTAAAGAAACAAAAAGCTTAATAAAACCAAGCATTAGAAATATGTAATGCCTAATCTATGTTTGTCATTGATAAAGTAAAGAATATTTATTACCTTATATCTCAACAAGGCTTTCGTTCCATCTGCCGTTTTTTGATTATAGAAATCAGTAGATTTTGCCAAATTGATCAAAAGACAGACTGAAGGAAACCTGGGTTCATTTAATGTCTAATCCTCTTCACCCAATCTGGTAATGGCTTTGTATCATATTCTGATGACCCTCTATATCTACTCTCTCTCTCTCTCTCTCACACACACACACACACACACACACGCAGAGGCAGATGTATACACATATTCATACAGTGTAGCCAGTATACATATTTTTGTTAATTAGTATAGATGCTGTGGTTTTCTGCACTTAATTAGTATTTTTATGTTTAAATGTTTTATGTGTTGCAATGTCCAACTTTTTGAAAACGATAAAGATAACAAGCTTAGCAATAAGAAATATACTCACAAGATCTGTTGACGTCATAGTTTGAAAACCGTCTTCTTAATCCTTGCTGTAAATACAAAGAGATAGTTCAATAATCATTACTTATTCAATAAGCAGTAACGTCTCACAGACAAATTTCCAAACTTTCATAAACTCATTAGCAGATTCACAGCTGTTATATGATGCAAACTCTGCCTTCTTTAATTCTTGTACATTAGTAAAAGAAGACACAGTCCATAGACTGAACAACAAGACATCAACCTAATCTCTTTAACGTTTTATCTTTATACAATCGCAAGCTGAGAAATAATAGAGATATACTACTGTGGTATCTCTGTAGCAGAGCTGAAGTGTTAATGCGTCTCTGTCTTAAATGCCAGTGCTGCTAAACATTCAGTTCTCAATAGTTGTAGTGAAGTACCATGAGGGAATTTATTTTGCAGTTGTACAGTGAAGTGACACTGCATAAATGACAACTAACACAAAACTTGCTCTATTGCTCTCAGAACTTTCTGGTGTCTTTTGAATGACATACCAAACTTGGAGCTGGCTATAAATCCTCTCAGAGTTAAATCACCAAACCAAAGTAAGTCCTTCAATAACACAACAATTTCATTTATTACTTGCTGACAATGTGTTCTTTGCTCTCACTTTTCCTCTCTCTCTCTCTCCTATCCCCCCTCTCTTTCCTATCCCCCCTCTCTCTCATGTGTCTGTCAGATCCATGATAAAACAATTTCTCATTCCTTCTTGATTCCCTTTTCTATCCTTCCCAAATCCAACGCCAGCCAGGGAGGTCACAATGGATCTACTGACAATTTCGCAACATCTGACCCCTATTAAAGGCAGTGTAAAGTACACTACCAAGCGAGTCTCTTACATGAATCCCTAAGTTTTTCATATTCTTGGCCCATTTCATTCATGAGCCAACTCCATATTTATTTCTTTATTGCCCACAGGGGGTTAAACATAGAGGGGACAAACAAAGGGTTTAAGTCGATTACATTGACCCCAGTGCGTAACTGGTACTTAATTTATCGAGCCCGAAAGGATGAAAGGTGGAATTTGAACTCAGAACGTAATGGCAGACAAAATACTACTAGGCATTTCACCCGGCGTGCTAACAATTCTGCCAGTTCACCACCCTGAGCCAACTCTATATTGCCCAACAAAACCACTGTCGACACAAAATCCAGCTCATTTTTGTCTGATCATAAGATCAAGCTTTTTGCTCCTTATTGCATTATGGCTTCAGAGCTGGGACATCTCCTTCAAATCTATCCACACCATTCATTCATTAAAACTATTCAGAAGTAGTCATCATTATCTTCCACATCACCATCATCATCACCACCACCACTGCCACTACCAACATTATCCTTGCCATTGGTTTTGCCACCATTAAACTATCATTAACCATTTCGATACCAACCCGACTGAAACCGGCTCTGGCTCTGTATTACAAATATCTTGCTTTCATTAGTTCTGAATAAAAATCTTCCACCAAACTTTAGTCACAATTTATGTTCCTAACACTAGCTGAATGATAACTAAGTTATTTTACTAAATTCTTTGTTATATTTAAAAATTACTTGAAAGAAACTCAGAGTATCTCAAAATAAATATGGCAATGAAAGGGTTAATATACTGAAATCAATAACTTACAGACAGTAACCCTCCAACTAGCTCAGAACTCATTTGGTCGTCTTTCATTGGTTGAGATAAATAGGGAGAATAGAGTTCACTGCTTCGCAATATTTCCAAAGCTTTGTCTAAAGCTTGTCCCACGGGGTTAGAACAGTTCTCCTGCACGCTGCTGATGATGCTGATAGCCTGAAATATAAAGGGAGGGGGACATCACAACCACAAGTTACAATAGTTTTCAATGTATGGAGTGCAGAAAAAGGCATTGGAAATGTTATGGCCCAGTGAGGGCTATATCATGTGTGTGTGTGTGTGTGTGTGTGTGTGTGTGTGTGTGTGTGCGTAAAGTTGTTTGAGTAAGCTCATGCTTATATTTGAGGATGTGTGGGTAAGGTTGAAAGACAGAGAGTGAGATAGAGAGAGAAAGAGAGAGAAAGATGGATGCATGGATAGATAGATAGATGGGTAGATAGACAGACAGACAGACAGACAGACAGACAGACAGATAGACAGACAGATATACAGACAGACAGATATACAGACAGACAGACAGATATACAGACAGACAGACAGACAGACAGATAGATAGAAGGTTGAAGTGATAGACACAAACAGACAGATGGATAGAAGCTGTGAGATATTGCAAAAATAGACAGATAAATAAATTGATAGAGAGAGAGAGAGAGAGAGAGAGAGAGAGAGAGAGAGAGAGAGAGAGAGAGAGAGAGAGAGAGAGAGAGAGAGAGAGAGAGTGAGTGATTGATGGAGAGAGTGATGGATAGAGAGAGGGAGAGAGAGAGAGAAGGAGAGAGAGAGAGAAGGAGAGAGAGAGATAAGATAGATATAGGGACATATAGACAGAGATGGTTGAAGGAGATTTAGGTAAATGGATAGAAACATTGAGAGAGAGAGAAAGTTAGAAAGATATGAAGAGATGAAGAGATGAAAAGATAGCTAGAGAGAGAGAGGGCGGAGGAGAAGGCAGAAGAGAGAAAAACAGAGTGAGAGAAGAAGGGGAGGAATTATAGAAAATTGTTTTGAGGTAATATATTAGCATGTAGTGTTTAAGTGAAGGACACGATGGGTGCCACAGTAAAAGGTTGTTTTACGCAACAAGAGAAGAGCAATCAAAGACAATTATTACAAAAATGGCATCGAAGCAAGGAAATTAATTTCGAGGGAAATTTGATTGGATTATGCCAGAGATTCAGTCAACAATAAGCACAACAGACATATATGGTAACAAAGGGGACACACAGACACACTTAGAAATACAAATGTAGAAGCAAGGAGATACATTAATAAAGACAGAAATGTGTGTATGTGTGTACACATATGTATATGTATAATATGTATTCATAGATATGCATATATACATATAATACATACACATATATATATGTATGTATATATATATACATATATATATA
>NC_068990.1:93298059-93304775 GCF_001194135.2 Octopus bimaculoides | reverse complement strand
ATAATTAGAAAATGGAAAAAAACCACAGATTAACCAACACATCGATTGGACCCCATTTCTAGCTTATTTTTTAATACAAAGCATGCCATAACAAAATAGGTGACGTAACACATCTTTCGACCATTACTGATCGGATTGCCAAAATGCAGTCTATACATAAATGCGAGAATAAAGTTCTTCATCTTCATCAGGCATTCGAAAGATGTGTTACGTCACCTATTTTGTTATGTCATGCTTTGTATTAAAAAATAAGCTAGAAATGGGGTCCAATCGGTGGCACATTCCACTGGCACAAGTGCCAATCAGGCAGTACTGCCATCAGCGATTTTGATTTATGGGGCAACTGGTGGGGCAGTAACAGCTTCTACAAAACTGTTAAAAAGTCATCATCATCATCATCATCGTTGTTATTGTCATCCTCATCATCATTTAACATCCATGTTTCATGGTGGAACAGTTTGACAGGATCTGATGCATCCAAGGTGCATTGTGATCCAGTGTCTGTTTTGGCATGGTTTCTACGACTGGGTAACCTTCCTAACACCAACCACTTTACGGTTTGTCTTGGGTGTATTTTTCCATGCCACAGGAAGCACAGGTGAGGTTGCCATGCAGCTCCCAAGTGCACAAAACCTGTGGGTGTATGGATGAGCAGGTCCTTCTAAAGTAACTACATGGCTATCATGTTTAGAGGAGAGGCTGAAAAAAGGATTAATAGAAGCAGCAGTCCAAGTGGCTCCTAAAGGTACGAGGTGAGTAGAAGTGAGTGGGGACAGAGGAACTTGGAGTGATGGTTTACAAAGGGCGTACGGGGCAACAAGAGATGGGGAAAAATCAGAGGAAGGCAACAACTGTAGCGATTGTGTAGGGTTGAAGGGTGAATGTAAGGAGCAACAGATGACCAGTAATGCAATAATTAATAACAGAAATAATTACTCACTTTGTTAATGGGTGCTTCAACTAAAACTGATTGCATTTTAGATAATGATTCTCGGTGTCGATTAAGACCCTGCACAGCACCTGGAGGACAGAGAAGACAATATTAAGGCTGAGTGAGATAATCACTGACCCCTATTCAGACCCTTGAATAGGGAGCAGTGTTGGGGATTCAGCAATGAGTAAAAGGATTCATAAAACGTTAGAAGACTGAAGGATTTTGTTGTTAGGTTATTACAGCTAACACTCTCACACATGAGTGAGTGAATTTGGTAGATGGAAACTGAAAGAAGCCCATCGTATATATATATATGTGTGTGTGTGTGTGTGTGTGCGTGTGTGTGTGTGTGGGGGGTGTATGTGTGTGTATGTGTCTATGTGCATATGTTTGTGTGTTAAAAACCATTGAAGACGTGTGTTTTATGAACGAGTTGAGTGTCATATCCCACACATTGTCACTCAAAGACAGCATACCTTACATGTACACCTGTGCTAAAGATTGTGTACATTACATTTACACCTCTGTGAAAGACACAGGTGTAAATGGACCGGACAGTCAATATGCACAGAAACGGTGCAACTTACCATTGGCCAGCTGACTTCCACTCAGATCACCATCTCGGAGTTGATTAAAAAATAGTTCATGATTGTTTTTCACAGAAACATAATACATAACTTTCCTGGAAAGAAAAACATAAGACAAGAGAAATGGTGGGTCTTAGGATACAACAATGGTTATAGCTAACACTTGCTTAAGGATATGATAGGTCTTAGAAAACAATACAGTTTTAGAAAATTACTATTTTTAAATCTGACAACAAGAGACATCCAGCAACAGTACTTTGGAGTAAAGATTGTTTGCCAACATAACATGGCAGTCCTAGTTTAGGACGAATGTTACTGTAATTTAGTCCCAGGAGACATTGTCTCCTGATGGCTATATGACACGATCTGTGTCCTTATATTTTCGAACAAGGTAATCTAGCACCCCCACTCAGCTGAAAACAATATCTTTGTATCGTAATTTCCGGGTTATTTCCCTTCATCAGCACAGAATAATTTGTTTTGAGCTGAGTGGGGGTGCTAAATTCCCTCGTTTGAAAACATAAGGACACAGATCGTGTCGTACAGCCAGCTGGAGACAATTTCCGCTGGGGCTAAATTACAGCAACATTCATCCTAAACCAAGACTACCATGTTATATTGGCAAACAATCTTTACTCTATGAATTTAGTTATAAGTAATATTTGTTGAAGTTTGAAACATCTCTTAGACACAACACAGTAATGGCTACATCTAACATGTGTTCAAAGATACGTAAGGCATGCTTTGAAGATGGAACAAAATGTAATATATTTTGTAACATATAATTGTCAACCAAGTGTAGCATCCTATACGAGACAGTGCTACTGACGTTTATAGCCCCAGGAAGACATCTCCTCTACCTGGCTAACGACACACATTCTGTGTCCAATTAGTATTTGCAAGGGGAGGTCATTGCTCCCATTTCTAGCCTTATGTGAGACACATGGACTCGAGTTTCTGGGTGGTCACCCATCCTCAGTGTGTGTTAATCACCAGCTAGTGATGGAAACTCACTCCACTCGCAAAATACGATATGCTTTTACAAGCGACAAATCGTTGCTGATCTCACTAAAAAGAAACAGAAACAGAGGAATGAGAAACTGAAGCATAAATTAAAAGAAAACAAGAAAACATGCTTTAAGCAACAAAGCCTTTCTTTAGATTTGCTTTTTCCAGATTTTATTCTGTATAACAACTGTTTGAAACAATCAAACGAAAGAAGAAGGACAAGAGTTGTAAGCTGTTCTTACCTGCCGAAAGTCATATTTCTATGTGTAAATGCAATATAAACAAACAGCTGCGTAGATTAGAACTATGAGCAAAGAAAAAGGTACAGCTATTCCCTCATTGATTCCCTAACACACATCAGGACAGAGAAATTATCACACCATGTGGTCTCATGTAGCCAATGAAAGCAACATCTAGGCTGAAGTGGTTTCCAGCTAATCTACATTAAATTACAGCCCAAATCCATCATTAAATGTTGTTCATTATCTGAAAGACTGCACTGAATAATTAACTCTGAGTAATCACAGAACGACTCTTCAATAGAGTTTGGGTACTGCTTCTCTTGTGAGAATACATACATACAAACAGACAGAGAGGCAGACAGACAGACAGACAGAGAGATAGATAGATAGATAGATAGATAAATGGTTGGATGAATAGATGGATGACCAGTTAAATAGACAAACAGACAGATAGTTAGCTGGATGGATGGATAGATATGATGGGTCCAGCATAAGTAATGCAAAAGTGGATTGCTGCCTGACTGGCTCCCATGCCTGTGGCATGTAAAAAGCACCATTTGAGCGTGGTCGTTGCCAGTGCCACCTGACTGGCTCCCATGCCAGTGGAACGTAAAAAGCACCATTCGAGTGTGGTCATTGTTGCCAGTGCTGCCTGACTGACTCCTCTGCCGGTGGCATGTAAAAAGCACCATTCAAGCATGATCATTGCCTGTACCGCCTGACTGGCCCTTGTGGCCGGTGGCACGTAAAAAACACCCACTACACTCTCAGAGTGGTTGGCGTCAGGAAAGGCATCCAGCTGTAGAAACACTGCCAGATCAGACTGGAGCCTGGTGCAGCATCCTGGCTTGCCAGTTCTCCGTCAAACTGTCCAACCCATGCCAGCATGGAAAGCGGGCATTAAACAATGATGACACAGGTTCCTGTTCTTTTTCATTGCAAGCAAATAATGGATTCCAAGTAGAAGCAATGTGCTGTCATTGAAGCCTTGATCAAAGAGAGGTGCAGGTAGTCCACTACCCACAGAAGGTTATAGGTTGTTTACAGAGCTGACATCATTGGCAGCGGCAATGTCCACAGATGAATTGAAAAATCTAAAGAAGGAGAAATCAGTATTGAAGACAATCAACTGCAACAATTGCCACGAATCGCCGGCAAGTGGAGGAATTGTTTGATGAGGGCAGACCAATCACAATCCATGGGTTTGCTGTACAACTGGACTGTGGGGCATAAAACATTGCATAAAACATTAAAGTGGTCAGCTGGGCAAAACGCTTTGTGGCTTTACATCCCGAGTTCAAATTCTGCCGAGATCAACTTTATATTTCATCCTTTTAGGGTTGATAAAATAAGTACCAATTAATCATAGGGGGTCAATATAATTGCCTGATCCCCTCTCTTGAAACTGATGGCCTTGTGCCGAAACTTGAAGCCATTATTCGAGTAAATCTAATGTTTGTTTAATTCAGAGCATGGTCACCTTGGTCACCAGAGCATGGTCACTTTGGTCAACAAACAATAAATTAAACAAATATTAAAGTTACTGAAATAATGAAATTAAATATAAGTACCTCTACATTAATATAAACGATGCAAGTTTATTAATACAGGGTACTGTACAGTGCAGGGTACTGTAGTGTGCAGGGTACTGTAGTGTGCAGGGTACCAATAAATTGGTCTTGCAGTTCTTTCTGATAAATTAGTATGGATTACAGTGTCCAGAAATTTGTGCTCTACCTGCAGTGGATTTGAACTTGCAACCACGTGTTGGTCAACTTATATTTTATCCAGTGAGTCATCTCACCTGCATTCCAGAAATAACAAGAGTTCTGTATTAGAGCTCAGTTTAATTTCTTTTAAAAGCTTTTGCTTTAGTTTATTCCAAGAGCTGCTGCAGTTTTTGTCATTTATCAATCAGAGACATTTGTGGTTTAATTATTTTGATAATGATTAGATAGAAATTCTAGAACTGTCTTGTAGACAGGTGAATAGACAATGGTATCGGTAGCAGACAAAAGACGTGGAATAAATCTACAGAGATCAGAATGTAAGAAGCCAGTTTAAAATGTCAGAGATTGTTGTTTGATTGTGACTGTTGGTAACTGATGGGGTGGTGGTGGTGGTAGTGGTGGTGGTGGTAGTGTCGGTGGTGGTGAGGTGGAACAGCAGTGGTTAACCAGTTGTGTACATACATCACATGTGACACACAGGAAACATATGTGCAATACGTATAAATACATACACATCTATACATACACATTTATGCATACAGACACATGCTTATCACACACACACACACATATACACAAATATGCCAACCACATCACTTATATATGCACACATGCACACACACATACGCACACGCACATACACTCTCTCTCTCTTACATGTACACACCGTCTCTCATATATACACATACATATAAAATCTCCATAACAATAATATCAGTTAATATATTATGTTATATAACATCTAGACAACAATGATGACAGATAATATTTTGTATAATTACATATTAATGCCTGATTATCTTTACCAACATTTTACTTGGGTAAATCTGACAATTATGATGGGCCCTTAACTAAACTAATCTCTTGATGAGCCATATCCAGGTCAAAATTTTACCAAAATTCACAAAGCTACCCTTAAACTTTCACTCAATCTGGGTCAGCAAAGTCTTCTCTGGACAACACCCTCCTTCTTCTGACGAATTGCAAAATAAAAAAGACTAACGTAATTATGGCCTATTTTAGATATATATTTTATTCTCTGATCTTCTTTCATATAACATAGGTTATTGCCTTATTTAGTCCTTAATACTGCAGCATGTTGGCCTATAGGGTCCTTAATTGTGTGTTGACCTATGTGGTCCCTAATAGTGTATTCTGCTGACTTATGTTGCCCCTAATAGTGCATCATGTTCACCCGTCTGTCAGCATGTTGATCCTTGTGGATCTCAGTAGTGTAGCATGCTGACCCCTGTCCCAAATAATGTTCTATGTCGACCCTTATGAAGTTCAGCTGTGGTGTTCTTTGTCTACTTACCCCAGAGGTCCAAGAACTGGGACAATTCTACAATGGTGTGGGATACTTCCACCACTTTTCCGACGCATATAATGTAAACCTTCCCACAACTGGAATGAGAAAAGAATGACAATGATGGCTAGGTTTTAGACTTCGTGGAGAGTCTTGGTGGTGGTGGTGGTCAGGGTGGAGGCAGTGGTACAAGTGTGGATGGTGGAGGTGGTAGTAATAGTTATTGAGGCAGTGGTAGTAGTGGTGGTGGTGATGGTAGTGGTGACTGTGGCACAAATTGTAATGGTTGAGATTTTAATGATGGGGGCTACTTGTAGTAGTAGCAGTAGTGATAGAGATGGTTGTTAGAGGTAGTAGTAGTAGTACAAGTGCTCATTGTGGTAGATGTGGTAGTTGTAGTGGTAATACTGGTGGTGGAGGTGTGGTGGTGGTGGTGGTGGTGGTGGTGGAATGTTCAAGAACAAAGCAACAATATACATACAGCTAAAGCTGGGTGTATATACAATAATGATATATACAGACAACTAATGCTGGCTGCAGAAGATTGGTCTGGAACTGAAACAAAGAAAATCAGCAAGAAGATAGCCATGGCAGGTGAAACCAGCTGAAGGTGGCAGTGGCTGATAAGTGATCACAAAGAGGAACCCTTCAGTGAGGATCAACTCACTATTGTCTGCCCCTCTCTGCTCCACACAGGAAAATCAAACAGGTTAAGGGTGGAGATGCATGTGACCTTCAAATATCTGCTGATGATACAGAAACGTTGCTAACGTTGCCATGGATTCACAAGATGAGCCTGCGATCACTCTGAGGAGTTCCTGCAATATATATATATATATATATATATATATATATATACACACACACACATACATACATACATACATACATACATACATACGTATATAT
>NC_068990.1:93294517-93298049 GCF_001194135.2 Octopus bimaculoides | reverse complement strand
GATAACCAAACCAAGGCTGTGAGGAGTTTTCAAGACATTTCTAAGGAAAAGGGATATAGTCTTACAGCTGTTTCTGGGATATTATGGATATATATAATATCCCAGAAACAGCTGTAAGACTATATCCCTTTTCCTTAGAAATGTCTTGAAAACTCCTCACAGCCTTGGTTTGGTTATCTGTTTTTGTCTAATATATATATATATATATATATATGCATGCTAATACAAGACCCACATTAAACTCCTCACTCGTAATACAATTGAACCATGAGTTTAAAGCTCCACGAGGCTCCAGCAGGGGGAAGGGTGACAAACGCTGCTGTACTCTTCCACCACAACTTTCTCTCACTCTTTCTTCCTGTTTCTGTTGTACCTGCATTTCAAAGGGGCCAGCCTTGTCACACTTTGTGTCACGCTGAATATCCCCGAGAACTACGCTAAGGGTACGTGTGTCTGTGGAGTACTCAGCCACTTGCACGTTAATTTCACAAGTAGGCTGTTCCGTTGATCAGATCAACTGGAACCCTTGTCGTTGCAACCAATGAAGTGCCACGATTATAGTATGTACACTCAGTTTCAGCTGTTTCTACATTACTATTGTACACACACAGACACACACACACACACATATATATAGTCACAATGAGTATATTCAAATCTCTTATAGGAATATTTTTTTCATCCAAGATACACTGGTTTAATATATTGAATTTTGAAAAGATAATTCTTCAATGAATATTTTATACAGAATATCGTAAGATGTCAAACATTTTTATCAAGTTAGAAAACAGAGAAATCTAATGGATACAAATTAATTTATTGATTAATCAACACATGTTGATTAATAAATAAATTAATTTGTATCCATTACATTTCTCTGTTTTCTAACTCGATATATATATATATATATATATATATATAGATAGATAAATAGATAGATAGATATATCATCATCATCATCATCATCATAAAAAATGACGATGATGATGATATATGTGTGTGTATATATATATATATATATATATATATATATATATATATATATATATATATATATACACACACAGTAATAATACAGAAACACAACTGAAGCTGGGTGTACATAGTGTAATGATGCAGACACACATGTACAGCTGAGTGTATATACAATAATGATATAGGCACATACAGATCCAACTACAGTTGAGTGTGTATAGAATAATAATATAGACACACAGCTACAGGTGGGTGTATATAAAATGATAATATAGACACACAGCTACAGGTGGGTGTATATAAAATGATAATATAGACACACAGCTACAGGTGGGTGTATATAAAATGATAATATAGACACACAGCTACAGGTGGGTGTATATAAAATGATAATATAGACACACAGCTACAGGTGGGTGTATATAAAATGATAATATAGACACACAGCTACAGGTGGGTGTATATAAAATGATAATATAGACACATAGCTACAGGTGGGTGTATATAAAATGATAATATAGACACATAGCTACAGGTAGGTGTATATAAAATAATAATATAAACACACACCTACATGTAGGTATATATGCCCAGGAACGAAAGAATGGTTACAATGAAGAAATCTTAAAACTTACTTTGTCTTTGACGAGGTGATTGTTAATAATATCCAGGTGTTCTGGTTTCACTTTGTCACTTCGAGGAAATTCTTTTGCATTTTTGCCAAGGATTTCATCTGTGGCATAACCTGAGAGTCGCTCGTACGCACTATTGATATACTGAAAGACAGATCGTTACCATGGTAATGAAGATGGTGCTCCAGCATGACAAAAACAAACCTATACAGTTTTTTGTGTATACACACATACACACACACAAACATATATATATTATGTATACATACATATATATATACATACACACACAAATATATATATGTATCATCATCATTTAATGTTCATTGTCCATGCTGGCATGGATTGGATGGTGTGACCAGAGCTGGCAAGCTAGTGGGGGGCGGGGGGGGGGCTGTACCAAACTCCAGTCTGATTCAGCATTGTTTCTACGGCTGGATGTCCTTCCTAATATTGACCACTCCACAGAGTGCAACATTGCATGGGCGTTTTTTCGTGACAAAACATGCACACATTATTATATGTATGTGTGTGAACCTATGGGTGTGTGTGTGTGTGTGTGTTTGTGAGAGTGCCTTCATATTTCAATTGTGTTTTCTGGTTTGTAAACAAAAGGCCCATTCAAATAGTTTCGTTTGTTGTCAGTTCTCCCTGTAATAAATATTTGGTTTGTTTGTTGTTTGATAGACTGAAAGATTATTGCCTCACTTGGAAACAAGTGGGAACTGACCACAGGAAGGACATCCAGAACATAGAAGGACATCCAACCACAGACTCAAAATACACTCATCTGATCCCTGGCAAGACTGGAAAAGTAGATGCTGAACAAGAACAATATAGGATCTTTTCAGTTTGCATTTTATTTTTATTAATTTTTTTTTAGTTGATTTTATTTTTGCATATGCATCCAATCAAATATTTGTTCGTTTATATAATTTAATCTTCACATTCAATCAAATATTTCCTATCTGAATATTCTCATTAACCCTCTTCTGTTTCATTCCTCAAACTTCGTTTGAAAATTGGAAATGTGAAACTCAACATAGCAAAATTCAAAGTTTCCATTTTGAAATATATTTTAACATTTCTACTTTGAATATCAAAATACTTTCTGTTTCATTATTGTCTACACAGGAATATTTACTTTCAAGTGTTTACACATGCACATGCACGCACTCACACACGTGCACACACACGTGCACACACACACACAAGCATGTATATGTAAATTTATGTGAGATAAACAGCATCAGCAGGTTTGAAAATAATAAGATGAATCCAGGTAGTAAAAATTTATTTAGATCATAAGTCATCAGTTATCAGACATGAAGAGGAAGTCTTCTTTCACATTGTCAAAGAGAAATTTAGGTTTGTGTCAGCAAGTTGAAAGAAGATCATTATTTTCATATAAAAAATTAATAAGGATGAACTAATTTTCACTGACCATTTTTTGCTCTGAATTTGGAATTACTTTTAAACCTGTTCATATGTATTGTAAGTTGACAGAATGATAAGAAATGGATAAGAAATGTAACCTGTTTTTATTTGACATAAATTTAACATTTACGAGGCTCTACATCATATCAAGTTGTATGGAACTCTTACATGGTTTTGCACCATAACATAAATAAATTTTTAAAAACTACACACACACACACACGCACATATTGTCTTTATCATTTAGCATTTACTTTTCCATGCTTGTATGGGTGAGACAGAAGTTGCTGAGACAGAAGGTCTCCACTGACCAGATGCCATTCCTGTCACCAACCTTCACCTGGTTCCAAGCAATCTGATATTTTCCCATGGCTGGACATGTTTTTCACAAAAAACTTGAAATGAACAACCATGCTTGTATGACTATTAGGCTCTTTTAAAGTCACTACACACACACACACACACACACACACACACACACACACACA
>NC_068990.1:93287334-93294507 GCF_001194135.2 Octopus bimaculoides | reverse complement strand
ATACACACACACACACACACACACACACACACAAGCATACATATAGTGGTGGTGCCATGAATAATGTATCTGGTACACTCTGTAAAGTGGCTGGCATTTATGAAAGGCATCCAGCTACCAGAGGAACCAGACCAAAACAGACATTGGAGCATGAAGTGGTGCACCAATTCATTGGATCCTGTTGAGCTATTAAACCCATGCCAGCATTGGAGAGGGTATTAAATGATGATGATGATGATTACAAACACACACACATGTATTTATTAAACAAATATCTCAGAGAATTAACAGTATTACAGGAACAGTCATATATATCTCTTCTTCTCCCATTATTCTATCCTATTACTCTTTCGTTTTTTTTCTCTCTCCCTTTCTTCTACCTCCCCTTCTCCCCCACCTGTTTTTTTCTCACTTATCCTATCTCCAATTTTTTCCTCTCCCCTCCACAATTCTCTGTCTGTCACTCCCTCTGCCTCACTCTTCCTCCCTTGCTCACATGGCTCCCACGTGACCATCGGCCATCTTTCTTCTCCTAACTTGTGTTTCTTTCTTTCTCTCCATTGTAGCTGGATCAAGGAAGACATGTTCTTGTCTGTTTCCTGTCCAAGCTTGATTTATGCATTCGCCACCACAACCTCGTTTAGGCTTAGCAGCCCTTCCTGTTTGTTTTCACTGTCCTGTTTGTGTTACCAATTTTGACCCTCCACAAAATCCCAAATTTTATTTAATTTGCTTTGCAGGAATGATTGTTTTATCAAAAGCATATCTTGTTGTTAAATGCTCGAAATACAAGAGTAGAAAAACAACCAACAACTGATGAAGGGTCGTTCTTTGTGTTGTTTGTCTTGTTTTCCATTTGTCTTTCGTTGCTCAAAAAAATAGTTCATATTCCATGTACTCATGCTTCATATTTTTTGTTGTACACATTTCATGACGTCCTGTGCCCACATATGCATGTATATATACATATAGATATAAGTATGTACATATACGTATGTATATATGCATATAGATATATATATGCTTGACCACTAAATCTACAAGTTTTTGTATTCTCCCTCTATTTTCTCTTATTCCTTTCTGTTGAAGAGTGTAGGCTTGAAACATAAAAGACTTTCTCACTTTCCCGAGCATCAAACCAATACACCTGCTTGTTGTTCATATACCTGTCTTCGTCTTTTGTTTTTCTGTAAATTTCAACTCTCTCTCTCTCTCTCTCTCTCTATATATATATATATATATATATATATATAAGCAGGTAATAAAACTGTCAACACCACCCCAGTCAACAAACTGTTCAACACAATAAACCTTTGTTATGCATAATAAAAATAATTGGTCATTAACCTAGAGAAAACATTAAAATATTATTGAGTTGTTGATTCATCTAAAATTACTTCATGTTTCAATAAATAACTCACATATTTTAGTAAAACTTGTAACCAACTAAATTATGTAATCAAATTGAACTGTTGTATAACCTTGACATGCTCAGGCTAACTGCCTGGTTTTTGCTGTACAAAATCCTTAAACAAAATGGAAACCATCATCATTGTTTTAACGTCCATATATATATTGTGGTCAGATGGAATTCATTTGAGGCAGATTTTTTATGGTTGGATGCCTTTACCAGTTTTCACAAAGCTAATATTTCTCTATGGCTCGACAGGTTTTCATGGAAGTTTTAGAATTCCATTTATGTGGTTCTCAGAACAAAGAAAATAATCAATGTTGCTTCCAGACCAATAACACCACATGACCTCAACAAGCCACTCGAGGCTTAACGTCTAGAAGCCATCTTGGATTTGTATCATATCTCCAGATACCTGGTGAGTTAGGTTCATTCTACCAGCCTATGAAACTTGAAGTTGCATGAAGCTGAGTCAAACTGGTATTAAATATTATATGTAATTTCTAACAAATGCGTTGAGTGTCACTTTCTTTCATTTGTCCGCTCACATGTATCCATGCTCCATATTCTGTTGAGTTCCATCCATAAATGAGAGACAAACAGTTTATAATGGAGAGCTATTGAACTGGTGGACCTGCAGGCTACTTTCTCCCTGATGCCACGGAACCAGTCAATTCCTGCAGTGCCACAATCTCATTGGGTCAATCTCTTAATGCCTTTTTCACTCTTACATGGATTAATCAGCCAGCATTTAGGATTAGAAAGGAAGTTGAGTAGTAAATGAATGTTGTTAATCTCCAATACTCTATGAAAATATTTCTAAGCATGGGGAAATAGTACTTTGCTTGGAAATCCATCAGGGTTGGCAATTGGAAGGGCATCAGGCCATAGAAAAATCTGCATCAGAAAACTCCCCCTGACCCATGCAAGCATGGAAAAGTGGATGTTAAAGTAACAAGGATGATTTTATGTGTGTGTGTGTGTGTGTGTGTGTGTGTGTGTGTGTGTGTGTGTGTGCCCGCACACGTGTATCTACACATATTTATATATGTAAGTGGTGTGTATAGTTATATATGCACATACACACACATGCAGGCTCTTTATCAACTCTTCATATATATGAAGAGCCTGCATGTACAAGAAGTGATGCTTCAACAAACATAATCCCATATGCCTTTGCATCATAATATATTTAGTTAATTATAATACAAGACATAAATACAGAAACACACACACACACACACACACTGAGAAATATCAGTCTCATTAACTTAAAACTATGTTAATTTATGCATGTTAGTTGTGCAATAAGTTAAGCTTACCTGTATTTCATGATCTGCATTCACTATCTCCACAGCATCTGAAGCATACTCCAGGGCCGTGAAGAGAGCCATGGAAGCTGATAACTTGTAGCGTTGATGGACATCAGCATCAAGAGAGAGTAATTCATTCATGCATGACCCAACATTGCTGTTTTCAAGATATCTCTGTAAAGAAACAAAAGAAAGAAACATGTCGATAAAATAAAGGCCATTCTATGGAGCAATTAGCATGCAGAGATCAGAGAGGAGCCTGACAATCCGAATGATCTTCAGCTTCCATTGAACAAACACATTAGAAGTGTGTATGACAAATGGAGACAATGGTGTTTCAATTATTGACACAGCAACACTGGACGATGATAAAAATGCTGGCTGCAGCGAATTGGGAAGCTAAGATATTGTAAGGGCTTCCACTGTTTTTATTAAAGCCATTATAACATCAAAGGAATATAATTGGAATATTATAGAGTAGATTCTGTAAAGACATTCCACAGTTGCCGAGATGGAGAATACATCAATACTGGAAGCGTATTAAATGTTTAAATGGAGGTTTTTGTCTTTCAGGAAATTTGTCTGACAAACCGTGCTCTCGCTCGCTTCTTTGAGATAAATAAATGGGAGATTTGATGTGTTTCTTGTACAACAACAAACACAATGATGACAACAACAACAACGACGATGATGATGAGGAGGAGGAGGAGGAGGGGGAAGAGGGGGAGAATCTATGGAATGAAGATGACGACAATGATGATGATGAGGAGGAGAAGGAGGAGAATGTGTGGAATGAAGATGACGACGACGACAATGATGATGATGAGGAGGAGGAGGGGGAGAATGTGTGGAATGAAGATGACGATGATGATGATGACATTGATGGCAATAATGATGATGAGGAGAAGGGGGAGATGGAGAACAATGATAAAAATAATGGTGATGACGATGATGACAATAATGACAACAACGATTATGATGATGATAATGATGAGAATGATGATGATGATGATATTAACAATGATAATGATGATGTCATTGTGATGCTGTAAAGATGTTGTTACTGCAACCATTTATATAATTTGTTTTATTATCAATAGAATTCTTTCTACCAATGTTGTTGCTGTTGTTGTGGTGTCGATAACAATACTACACAGCTTAACACAACTGACAGTCATACATTACTGTCCCTCTAGCCACCACCTACACCACCAGCACCACCACCCTGAAGGCCGTTAACCAAAGCACACGACTACTATGGACATTAGTGTTGCCTCTCCAATGTGCTCAATGGAAGAACTGATCTCTTGCACCGTATTGTTGTTGGAGACATGATCTGTGTTTTGTTGAATTTTTACAGCAACACTGTTGTGAGACAGACATGAAATGTACAAGTGTAGTGTGGCTGTTGTTAGACACGCAGTTAGAAGAATGGTAATATATATACTGGAATGCTGTTTTACACATATGTGTGTGTGTGTGGTGTGTGTGTATGGTGTGTGTGTGTGTATTTATTCAATGCAGAGTGTTAAATATATTTTCCGATGTTGTTAGATATATAGTTTGTAGAGAATTATATACAAAGTGGGAGTGTGTGTGTGTGTGTTTGTATGTGTGAAATCAAAAGTCTGATGAGGGCTAACAAGTTGAAACTTCAAAGTTACAGTCAACCCTCTTCTTGTAAAAATACAACAAAATATGTACTCTACAAAAAAGAGAAAAAAATGTATTGAGTAATTCTTTTGTGTTAAATTTTTATTTTTTAAAGTCAACATAAAATAAACAGTAATAAATACATATATATACATATATATACATGTGTGTGTGTGTGTGTGTGTGTGTGTGTGTGTTGTTGCGTGCGTGTGTGTGTGTGCGTGTGTACTGTTATTAGGTATGTGGTAAGTATATGGTTAACATGTTGTATACCATCATTAGATAAATATATTATCTGAACAGAGTTAAACACACAAATGTTATCTGATACACCATTGTGTCATAAAAACTGCTCTTTGAAAGGTCAGAGTTCAAATCGAAGCATGTCAGTCAATGATCTTTATGTAATGTATTTCAGTTTACAAACAAATGGAAATTATTTATTGCATATTATATCATATTATATTACATTATAGGTTATATTATATCACATATATGTAAATAACATTCTGTTTGCATTACCAAGCTTGGTGCTAGCCTATGGCCATGCTGGGGCACCACCTTAAACTGTTTTGTCAGACAAATCAACCCAGAACTTTTTTTTAAAGTCTGGTACTTATTCTAGTGATCTCTTTTGCTGAACTGCTAAGTTACAGAGATCTAAACAAACCAAAAGTAGTTGCCATGTGAGGGATGGTGGTGGTAGGAAAACACAAACACACACACAGAGTCATAAAAGAATATTGTAATTTGCTAAAAGGTTTGTAATGTGAAATGATATAAATATGAAAAAAAAAAAAAAAAAAAATTTTAAGCAATGCAGGTGAGAATTTAGGTCAAATATATGAAGTGATTCCAATAAATAAAGACTAAGCAAACTATTTAATGCTTCTATTCTAGTTTAAGAAAGTCTTCTTGATAGTAACATTTTTTCTACAAATGCTTGAATTATTTTTCTGTCTTATATTTGATGAGAGGAAACTTTCCTGAAATATAATCAAAGCATTAGGCAACCAATGTATGGCAATACAATAGCGTGTCTTTGTTTTTATTTATTGGTCTCAGCTTGCATATTGTGCCTAACTATATATCAAAATATTTATATCCTATCGCTGATGTGGCTGATGACAGTGCCGCCTGATTGGCACTCGTGCCAGTGGAACGTTTAAAGCACATCTGAGGATGATTGTTGCCAGGGCCATGGATTGGCTCCTATGCTGGTGACATGTGAAAAGCATCATTCGAGCGTGATCGTTGCCAGCGTCACCTTACTGGCACATGTCCCGGTGGCATGTGAAAAACAACATTCGAGCGTAGTCATTGCCAGTGCTGCCGGACTGGCTCCCATGTAGGTAGCATGTAAGAACACCTTTTGAGCGTGGTTGTTGCCAGAACCGCCTGACTGGCCCTCGTACTGGTGACACATAAAAGCATCCACTGCACTCTCGGAGTGGTTAGCGTTTAGAAGGGCATCCAGCTGTAGAAACTTTGCCAGATCAGATTGGAGCCTGGTGCGGCCTTCTGGCTCGCCAGTCCTCACTCAAACCATCCAACCCATGCCAGCATGGAAATCGGACGTTAAACGATGATGATGATGATGACAACATATAGAGCAGGCTTCCATGCATTTTTTTCAGTGAAATTTCACTCCCAAGGCACTGGTCAGCTGAAGGCTGTGGTAAAAAACACTTGCCCAAGGTGGTGCCATGCAGTGGAACTGAACCTCAAACCAAATGGTTACAGAGCAAACCTTCTTATCCACATGGCTATACCTGCTTTTCTTGGGAAGCTTGTGGCTTTGAGACAGCATGAAATATCTGCATTTATTTATAGCTAAACTAAGTGATAACTAATCACAGATGATAGGAGAACATGGAAGATTTCTAAATATTTTAATATAGATTTCAACATGCTGACCCCTCTCTCCTCTCTTCTCCTCTTCTCTTTATAAATGCACATATTTAGAACATTCTAGTAATTTCTTTGAAAGTTTACTGCTGCCCACAGCATATTTCCGGAAAGCAACAGAGTTGTTGTTGCTCTCTGTAGAACACAATAGATTAAGCATTTGCCATTAATATGAAAGATTATTAAAGATTTAATCTTTGGTAGATTGATAGATTTACTGCTATAGACCAAAAGAATACTGAAAATCAAAGTGAACGGAGATATATTGAACGGAAGGATAGAAATAGAAATAAAATAAAAATGTTTCACGAAAAAAGTTTAAAAGAAAACAATGTCAGCGTTTTTTAAGAAAACTGAATTTAGTTTGTAAGGAAATTTATGTAAATTGGAAAATAAAATCCAAGAAAATGTCATTTTATGGAGGAAATTTGATAATATATTATTTATAAGGTTAAAGAGCAGAACTACTAGCCATATGGTTATAAGTTCAAATCTTACTATAGTTATTGTGCTGTTCTCCTCGAACTAAGACTCTAAATTTTGGGTACTAACATGCCAGAGACTGACCCAAGTTCTATGATACAAATTCTGTTTTAAAGTGATTTAAGTTAAATTCTACCATCAAAATTTCATGTGAATTCATATTTAAAATATCAGCTTAAAAACGATAATTTATTATTATTATTATTATTATATTCTTCATACTATCAAAATGAATCTAAATAAAGGCAGCAGAGTTCAACAAAATATGGTAATAAAAGAATTAAACAAATAAAAAAGTTTGGAAGCAAATAATTTTGATAACAAGAACCAGTTGCTCACATTTTCCAAAATCAGTTTAATATTGACAAAGTAATTTCAATAAATTTTTTATTTTCAAAATTAATT
>NC_068990.1:93269834-93282334 GCF_001194135.2 Octopus bimaculoides | reverse complement strand
GTTTTGTTAGTGGTGGTGGTGATAGTGATGGTTATAGTAAAGATCATTGCCACCATCCCAACTAATACCACCACCACCACCACCAACAACAACAACAACAACAACAGCAACAACAACAACAACAACAACAGCAGCAACAACAACAATCTAAAGAATGTCATTTGTAAAGGTTAACATCATCATCATCATCATCATCACCACTCCCATCATCAAAACCAGCCCTCACCTCCACCACCACCATCAACAGGACTGCTTCGCACAAGTTGTGTATCACACACATATATATATGTCACATAGCATCATCACAGTCATCATCACTATGCTGATCATTGCTTTGTGTATTAAGGGTGGTTAGGGTGGGTACACACAACTACTTTCATCTCCATCATGTCATTCATCCACCCAACAGCCCCTGTCTCACTCCAAGTGAAGCTCAATTATTTCGTCCAAGTACGCATGCACTCCACCACATAACTTAGGCTTTTCCAACTCAGACCACATGAGACACGTTCGAGTGAGCCAAACTGAAGTGGGATTGTTGTTGTCATTGTTGTTGTCATTGTTGTTGTCATTGTTGTTGTCATTGTTGTTGTCATTGTTGTTGTCATCGTTGTCATCGCAAGTGATGGGATTCTAAATCAATGTACAACTTTTTAAGACATATATTTGGTCCTTGCTGATCATCTGTTGTTCCTCTTAATTCTGAAAATGGGGTCCACTTGGATCAATGAAACTGAGCGTATTTTGAAGCAACAGACAGAAGCATTTCACAGGTTTGTTTCCATAATCCATCCAAAATAGATGAAAATGTGCTGGAAGATCATCCTCACTAATATGTTTCTGCAGAAATACATTTCGTTCCTAATAAACGGGATTCCAAAATAGCTCAGTATTTGAGAATAAACCAACCGTTCACCCATTTCCTCTGCTCCCTATTCTTGGCTCGGTTGTAGGTGGTGGGTGCATTGTGGGGGTCCTATCAGAAGCACCCATCATTACACTTTCCATTTTTGGTTTACCCCTAAGTCTCCAACTGACTGGCTTGGTTTGAAGAATCCATCTTGTGATTCTTTCCTGCAACATTCATAGCACCAGAGTTGTGACCTCTCAAAGTGGAGAGGCAACAACTTGACTGGGAGAGAGTCTTTGATATCCAAACTATGCACCATCTCGAGTAATGTTATTCCAGAGATCCATCATAGGAATCCTGTTTCAGCAACTTGTACTTGCAATCATATTCTTTCCATCACTACAAAAACATTGATGGCCAGAGGTGAGGTGAGGTGAGGCATGGAAACGAAAATGAAACTAGCAGGTTTGGCTTATTTACCAAAATATCCTCTTTTGAGCATCAAATGCTGGTTATTAAGCAGAGTTAGGTTTGTGAATGGTTCATCAGTTTTATAAGAATGGATAAATGCAGTATTGACATTGTCAGTTGCAGTCACACTGTGGTTTGATAGCTTTTCACTCTTGAAGAGACTGGCTACATTCAGAGCTGGAAAGGGAAAGGCTCCATCAAGTCTCAAACGCCTGAGACATGTAGCCATGGCTCTAATGCAACAGCTTCTTCATGAGTTGAGGGACCAGGGTAAAAGCAGAAGGATACACACACACACACACACACACACACACACACACACACACACACACACACACACACACACACACAGGCATGCACACACACAAAATAAGAATTCATTCTCCAGTCTATCTTTCCTCTTAAGATGTAAGTAAACAAAAATGGTTTTAATCACAGCATGAAGTAGCACTGAGGCTGGAACAGTAATATGGCAAGAACGTACTTCACTGACAAAGTGATTATTAAAATGACGACTCCTAAATCCATCTGTAATTCTGAACTTCCTTAGATTGCATTGCAGAATTATATTTAATCATAATTTCACCATAATCGTTTGGCAAAACTTCAACTCTATCAATACTTATAGAATTAACTCTTTGTATACAGCTTATGTCAATAGCCATTCGTATTGGATAAACATCAGTGAAGTGGACTGAACAGACTTGCGTACATGAGTGGCAGTCAGTCTGCCACAGAAAGAGATGTTATTCCAGCCAATAGGATATCATGTGCAGATGAATGATCACTGAGGATTGATAGAAGACCCCAAGGGTAGCCTATGAAATCATATTCCTAAATTTTGAGTGCATTTAGGGTCAACGATTTGTGTGCTGGGGGGTGCAGCTGCAGTCTGTCTCCAAATGCAGGATGTCTCACTTCAGGGGGTGAAGTGGCTCTGTAAGTGTTTTGGCCCCTTCAACTGAAATGCCAAAGCATCTTGGGGTCATCCCGTGATGTAGGCAACTAAGTCCCTGCACAACAGTACAAGCTTTGTCGAGTCAGATGTTGTGACTCTGGGACCAGATGTTTCTATCATCGTCAATGCTTATTCTTGCAGCATCACTCATGCTTTCTCTTGAACCAGATGCAATGACTTTTGCTTCCTCAGTGGCTACTGACAATTTTCTAGCAACATCTTTTCACTCTTTTGCAGCCAGTCCAAGAGTTTTAGCATTGAGTGAACCCCAATTCCAATAAATCCTTTAATATCAATCTCTACAAGAAAGCATATTGCTTCTGATTCATTGTCTCACAGAATGGCCAAATATGCTGCACTTAGAGTAAGCGATTACACATGAAAGAATTTCAGACTTAATTCTATGTGACTGATAATCAAAATTGGAAGAGACCATTTCTACAGAAAACTCAAGATAATCATGCTTTGAATTGACAGTCATTAATTTTTCAATGACACACGGAGAAAAAAAAAATATTGCAAGATTTTAGTTGCATTTATATATATATATATATATATATATGTATATATATTATGCATTTTGTGTGATAATTTTTACAAAAATTTTATTCTCATAATATTTAATTATTTTTCTTAGTTAATTTAGATAAAATTGAGAGCCATTTACAAAAATTTTTTTTTTTTAAATGGAAAAATTTCAATTATTTGACTTTTAAATTCGATACAAAATTATTTCTGTATACACAAAACATTAAGACTATGAAATTTAATACAGAAAAGCGTTCCAATATATTTACTAGAAAACAGAAATTAGTCCCACGATTTCAATTTCCCACAATGCATTTTCAAACTGTTGATAGATAAGATATGTATGCTGTGAAATGCTAAAGAGTGAACAGACACCTGAGAGTTAACCTTTACCAATAACTAGGAACCATACAACGGCTGTCTGAAACCCTGTCTGTTTGGAGCCAAAACATCAGAGTTTATCAGTGAAAAGGTGAGACAACATATTTAAGAAAGTATAATGAATAATTATGATCAATAATAACGAGAGAAACAATGTTATTACAATTACACAGTTGATACTATTTTTGATTAATATAGTGAATGAATTGTTTGTGGTGTTGTTGTGTGTGAGATGGTATGTAGAGGTGCATCTGGCAACAGAGACCACTTCAAGAGTAAATAATAGCAAAAAGATTAAGATAAAACCTGGCTTTACTCAAAACACTCTCCTATTGAAGTCATTGTGTCCCTGGGTTTATTCTTAGACATGCTCTATTGCAGCCAGACAGACAGAATTCCAGAAGGAAGACTATATGTGTATATATATATATATGTAAGCACAGGAGTTGCTGTGTGGTAAGTAAGAGTGTGTGAGAGTATGTGTGTGTGTGTAAGAGTATGTATGTGGGTGTGTGAGAGAGAGAGAGAGAGAGAGAGAGAGTGTGTGTGTGTGTTATTATTCTCAGCTAGGCAAAAGATATGATTTAACTAGGATGATGGCTCTGTGGGACAGTGGCCATTGTTCAGCCAATTAACTGCAATGGTAAAAGACTGTGAGATCGCCCAACAATGACATATCAAGGTAATTGCAAAATGCTGGTGCTAAGCTAAGTCCTCTATTAATCTTGTCTGTTTCTCAATGCAAAAAAAGATGAACTCCATGACGACCATGTGCTTCATCTTTCTGGGTAAACAGTTAAGATGAAACAATGACTTGCATATTTATGTTCTGGAGGATTTGAACATGAACAAGCAAATCACTGTTTCATCAGAGGAGAGCAATTTCTTCTCTATGACAAATGTATGTTCGTAGCACACATGATTCATTAGTGCAATGGGTTCTGGGATAACTGGTGCTTTGACAACTTTGTGTCTTGTCGACTCAGAGCACCTCCAAAGCCAACCACCAATCTGTTACAGTGATGGCACACAACTTAATAAGGTCAGTGACTTCAAACAATTTGGGTCCTATGTTGCTGATTGTAAGAAAAACTTCCTTGCATGAAACAGACAACCCTAGAGTACCTGTAATGATCTTGAAATCACTTGTAAGTGAAGTCTTTCAAAGGGAATAAGACTTGCTTTCTGGCAGAAATGTTAGCACGCCAGGCGAAATGCTTAACTGTATTTTGTCTGTCTTTACGTTCAAAGTTCAAATTCTGCCGAGGTCGACTTTGTCTTTCGTTCTTTCGGGGTCAATAAAATAAATACCAGTTGTGAACTGGGGTTGATGTAATCAACCAGTCCCCTCTCCCAAAATTTCAGGCCTTGTGCCATTAGTAAAAACGATCGTCGTCGTCGTCGTCGTCGTCATCATCATCATTATTTTATATAATACAAGATCAAAAATGATGATGAGTTTAATTAAATGATTGATTAAATATCTCGCAAATTTAATTAATTACTTTGCTTTAGCTGTTTATATATTACATATTATACTATTTATCATGCAATGACATCTGTTTATATTATAAATGTTATCCTAATGGCTGTTATCTTTGATATATTCACAGAATAAAGATCTTTCACTTTATCTGAAGATATTTTTATTTAATGATTTTTGAAATTTCTCCTTATTTATTCTTGATATTATTTTATCGCATGATTACAAATGCAGTTGTTTTTACCCATTTATTTTATTGTTTTCTTTATTCGTTATTAATCATCTATATTTTATTAATTTTTAAAACGATGTTTTGGAACTTTAGATTTTAGAACTTGGTTGAGGTTTTGGAACAAATTGTCCCGAAACACATGTTTTGATGTGGTAACGAACATTTTATGGTATCAAATGGTTCTGGAATTAATTAGATTCATTAGAAAAAAACCACAATACAACAACAACACCAACTCTAATAACAACAACAACAACAACAACAGCAATATTTTATAAATGATAATGCTTTCTTTTTTTATGTGAATATTTGAAGAAGAAAATCGTGCAATCTTACTCACTTTATTAAAACCTGCTTGGAGAAGGGTGAAAATGCATGGTTCTTCCTTATCTGAAGGACTGTTGCAAAAAGAAGAAAAAGAAGAGCTATAATGGTTGTAGTAGTAGTAGTGGTGGTGGATGTGGGAAAAATGAGTGGTAAATGCAGTGTAGATTTGGTGTGTGTGTGTGTGCACACATTTGTGTATGTAAGCAACTGAGAAAGAGATAACTTTTATGGTGAGAATAAAATTAAAGGAGATCTGAAGTAAAGGAATATTCTGGAATAAGTTAAGATCCTTGGTTTATTCTTGCACCAACTAATGTTTCCAGAATTAACCTTACAATCCTGATAATAGTTTGTCTGCGTAAATCTTTACTTCGCATACATTGATTCTCTGCAGAAATCTTAAACTTCACTTGTATTCGACAAATATTGAATACCAGTTATACACTGTGGTCTGTTCTATCCTTTATAGCCCAAGGTAGCTTTATCCTAATGTGATAAATCAGCATCTCATACAGTTAGCAAGCATGGAACCTGAATGACAAGATAAGCAAATTGGTAGTGTTATTAGAATACTGAACCAGACAACCTTGTGGTAGTTTTTCTGACCCTATGTATCATGAGTTCAAATTCTGCCAAGGTAAACTTCTATTTTTCATCTGGGATTGTGGCGGTCAGCAATTAAGACAAGGACATTGGGCAGCAGATTTAGAGGGGCGGAATTGTTTTGGATTAGGTTGGATTAGGTTGACCAGTCACATTTCTGATCACTTTGTCTTCTTCCCATCTTTTTACTTGTTTCGGTCATAAGACTGTGGCCATGCTGGAGGACATCAACAATTTGCTGAACAAATAGGATTATAAAGATTGTCTGCCTACATAACATGGCAGTCCTGGTTTAGGATGAATGTTGCTGTAATTTAGCCCCAGGAGACTTTGTCTCCAGCTGGCTATATGACACAATCTGTGTCTTATATTTTCGAACAAGGGAATCTAGCACCCCCACTCATCTCAAAACAATATAAGGACACAGATCGTATCATACAGCCAACTGGAGATGATGTCTGCTGGGGCTAAATTACAGCAACATTCGTCCTAAACCAGGACTACCATGTTATGTTGGCAAACAATCTTTACTCCAAAGTACTGTTGCTGAATATCTCTCGTTGTGAGATTTAAGAAATAGTAATTTTCTAATTTAAATTGGATCATGTTATCAATAATGAGGCAAAATATTATCGTGATTAAATATTCTCGTGATTAAGATCAAAGAAGCATTTGTTTCGATCTCATCTTGAATGAGATGTCTTATGATATCTTTCCCAGTTGTTTGCATTCCAAGAGCAACACCTGTGATGATAAAGGTGCCTAGATGTATTGGCCCTTATCTTTTTGCTCGGTGAGTATCGATAGTGAGAAGTGAAGGAACACCTACACGCAGGGGTACCTAATGATGGGTTTTCATAAAACTCCTTTCCCAAGCCTGTATTTTGAGGAGGAATGTTCCAGATGTAGATCCTTGGCGCAAGAATCAGATGGAAGAATCCAAGAATGTTTCATAAACTGATATTGATTACTAGCAATTGTAACAAAGGCTCCACAAATTGGAACAGGGTTGAGCTGATTACAGCAACCTTGGTGGGATTTGAAATTTGAAAAGACATAGCAAAATAGGACAAAAAAAAAAAACAGATCAAAATAAGAGGGTGAAGAATGATAAGAGGAATAGATTTAGAGCTGTGAGAGGGTATTAGGGGAGAAAAATCGTTTTGGGGGTGGGTAGATGCTGACCACCACAAGAGATTGTCCTGGGTTCAATTTTTACATAGTTCAAGCTTGTATTTTACTTATATGGTCAATTTAATCAAATCTGCTCCACAACAAAACATTGAAGAAATACTAATGTGACCATTATCTTGTGCAGCTGAGATCAATAACTAGTCTATTGGATAAGTGATATTGCCGATAAACAATATCTTATAGGATATCACATGGCCAATATATTATGGGGATTAAATATATTCCATAATCAATAACTATATTATCTTACTGGTGTCTTATAGGAGTTTTATACAAACATACATACATACATGCATGCATACATATACACATATAAATATATATATATATGCACACACATATACATACATATACATGCATACATACATCCACACACACACATATATATACACACATACATACATATATATATATATATATACATATGTTAGTGAGATATGTGTGTGTGTGTGTGTGTGTGTGTGTGTGTGTGTGTGTGTGTGTGTGTGTGTGTGTGTGTGTGTGTGCGTATACTTTGCACAATAATCTTTAGTGAGCAATAATCCTAATGAACATACGCACACATATCAACACACATCCACACTCAACCATACATATCCACAAGCATACACACACACACACATACACACACATTAATATATTCCAATCCGTCGCCGCCGCCACCGCCACCCTTTTAATCCAGATTGTCGTTATATAGTTTGTATCAACACAAGTTTTATCTGGAATCACTGAAAGATACTGCGATGACAGATTCCTCCAAGACAATCATTTGTCATCATCTTTATCTGTCAGTTGTCATAAAGCAGGATTAATCAACACACCAACTGGATAAGAACACTTTCTATTATCAATATCACAGAATCACAGAACATTCTGGAAGAATCCACACCTTTACTGATTAAAATATATACAGCTTTGATTGGGTTTTTGTGTTTTTTTGTTTATTTGTTTACTACCATTTTTTATATATATTTTGATGGAGTTTTATTATTTGTTGTTGTTGTTGGATGGTGTTAAAAATCAATGGGATGCGATATTTTCATTAAGTCAGTGTGAAATTACAGAAAGAGAGAGAGAGAGAGAGAGAGAGAGAGAGAGATGAGTTTCACCATTTCATCTTTTTCTGTATATCTCAGTGACGAGTGGTGAGTGGAGATGTAGCAGAAAGTGAGTGGAAGGTAAGGGTAAGTGGAGAAGTTGAGTGAAAAGTGTGACAGGGAATGTGAGTGGACAATGTAATAATAAAGATGAGTGAAGATAAGGAAAGACCGAAGTCGTTATCACCATTGTCTAATGTCTGTTTTGCCATGATGGCATGGGTCGGAGGGTTTGACGAGAGCTGGTGAGTTAGAGGATTGCAACAAGCACTAAGATCTGCTCGTGCACGGTTTCCATGCCTGGATGCCCTTCCTGACACCAACCACTTTACAAAATATACAAAATGCTTTTTTCAAGGCACCAACACTAGTGAGGTCACCCAGTAACTCAGAAGTAAAGCCCCTCCCCCCTAAACTGTGTGAGGGTGTGTAATATTAAGAGAAGTAGCTCTATGCAAGGTGTTGTGGTGTTAAAGGATGATGGAGGAACAGAAACAGGTGTCTTGCAGGAGAAATATGACTACAGCTGCTGGAAAGAGAGAGAGAGAAAGAGATGCCATATACCCAGTTTAGCCATATACCCAGTTTAGCCATGTACCCAGAGTAGATTAGCAATGACATGTTATGGTAGATTATATATTATACATGTTATATGAAATGTGTGAACTTGGAGTAAACAGAGAATTCTTGTTTGATATCATGAGACATAGAGAAAATATGGCATTAAAGAATTCCACTGAACTTTGAGTTAGTTTTGTAACATTAAATTCTTTATCACATTAATTCTTTCTATTACAATGCAACAAACAATGATGGCAACATACAGAAAGAACACATTTCAAAGTAAAGCTAAATATATATTCAACATAAAAGTTATTTTTGACAATCAGCTTTCCAATGTAGACAATAGTTTTCACATCTTCACTTACCATTTTTTGGTAACTGCTAAAAATACAGAGTTTTCACTGGATTTCATCTGGTGCATGCTTCTGCAAAGAAAATAAACAAAAGAAATTTATAATCTTCGTGTTTAAACTTCCAGAGAATTTCTTAGAAAATCAACTTTTTATTTTTAAGTATCACACAGAACGAGGTATTTTAGAAATTTAGCAGAAAAATATTAGAATTGTTTGTCTTAGATTTCAAGTTATCAAGTTCTTCATAATAGTGAAAAATTCTGTGGATAATGCTGTTAATATCTCTTGGGAAGTGTTAGGTGTGGGGTTGATGGTTAGATATTGATGGGAGAGGGAAAATTTTTATTTTCAACACTTAGCGGATCTAGCATGAAGCCTTTGCTTTACATCCATTTTTCCATACTAGCATGGGTTTTAAATGTGTGTGTGTGTGTGTGTGTGTGTGTGTGTGTGTGTGTGCATGTGTGTATACACACACACGCACACACACACACATATATATTGTAATAAGCTATCTATAATTTTATATATATGTATATATATATATATATGCCACCCATGAATCATTGTTGCAAGTGCCATGCAAATGGCACCTGTGAATCGTAACCATGGTTGCTGCCAATGTCATGCAAATAGCATCCGTGCATCATAGTCATGGTCGTTGCTGGTGCCATGTAAATGGCAGCCACCTGTGATACGTAGTCACGGTCGTTGCTGGTGTCATATAAATGGCACCTGTACTGGCAGCACATAAAAGCACCCATTACACTCCTGGAGTAGTTGGCATCGGGAAGAGCATTCAGCTGTAGAAACCGCACTAAATCCGACTGGAACCTGGTTCGGCTCTCTGGCTCATCAGCTGCAGTCAAACTGTCTCACCTATGCCAGCATGGAGAGCAGACGTTAAATGATGATGATGATGATGATGATATATAGACGTACATACACACCTATACACACACACACATACACACACACATACATTGTTTACTTTTCCATTAAGGTAAGATCATAAAAGAAAACACTCCATCAAATGAGAGATAAAGATTGTTTAACACACACAGTATATAGTGTTGAGCTACTAATCGTTTCATACATTGGAGAGGTTTTCTAGGCAGGCTTGGAGATACCTAATGTCTCCAAGCAATCTTTGGGCTCTGAGCTCATGGCCAATACAAGTTACAAATCAGGTCAATAGAACAAGAGAAATCATGAGAAAAAATGAGAGGAAGGAAGATGCAAAACATGGAAAGGTGATAGAAATAGAGAACACTTGAAGTAACCTTAGATTATAATACCAGTGTGTTTATGGCATTTATCATGTGTGTTCAAAACACAGGACTTCACTCAGAATACCAGAAAATCACCAGACACAGATGTTTCAAGTTGATTTGGTCTCCTCAGTGATGACTAACCTGGATTTTCTGACCCAGGCTGAAAAATGCTTGTTCTGATACAAAAATCAGGAAACAAAACATTTGCTGGTCAGTGTGAAATCTGGCCAAACTCGAATTGAATTATTATACATGCTTGAGAGAACACAAAAATAAAATGCCATTGTGTAAGATATTTAGAATATTAATTCTAGTCTGGCAAGCTTTCACACAAATATCTCAGCATGTCCAGATTACTTGTCAATACACTGCCTGGTCAAGGAACTGAACCTTAACTCTATGACTGTCAGCTCAACACCGTCACAACCAGGCTGATAAGAAAAAAGCGAGGAAAAACTGTTGGAGATAATGATGATGATGATGATGATGACAATGATGATGATGGTGGTGGTGGTGGTGGTGGTGGTAAGGTTACAAAATAAGCTGGAACATTAATACCAACAGTCATAGTAACCTCTGCTCCCAACCTTGACGTCACCACTCACTTCTTATTTGAACTAATCCTCCTCAATGAAAAAATCTACATTTATCATTTTCTCATCTTAAAAAGACAAAATGCAACTTCAGCCACACAAAAGCAATCCTAAAAGTAATGTCTTTTAAACTTCTCCAAGTAGATCTGTGCCATTCTCTATTACTTCATTAACAACATAGAATCATCAAGAATTATAATTATTTAGCTTTTTGCATTTCACATTTTGGTGATCCATCTCTCCTCCCAACCATCTCTCTTCATCCCTCTGTCTCTCCTCTCTTTCTCTCTTCATCCCTCTGTCTCTCCTCTCTTTCTCTTTTCATCCCTCTGTCTCCCCTCTCTTTCTCTCTTCATCCTCCCCTCTCACTATGTTATGTAATATTTACTTCATTTTTAAACACCCCTCGACTTCTCTCTCTCTCTCCCCTCTACATACTGTTATAGAATTTGAAATATTCTGCAAACCTAAACAAACTAGACCAACTTATGACTGCTGCCGATGCCACCACCATCACCAATATACCGTTCTGGTCTGTATTGATCTGTTGAACAGCAGCACATAGCATTTGGAATATTTCTCTTCATCTAACCTCTGCTAGATGTCCTGGTATTTGGCCACTTCTTTCAAAAGATTTCCACCTGGTGTTTCATCACAGCATATCTTTCCCTGGCATCAAAGTACCATACAGCAGTTGTACGTCACAGTCTCTACATATTCAAGACAGTAAGTCTGACTGCACTGACCGTCCACTGTCCACGTTGGCAAATATGCTTCCTCCAATCTTAACTCATCAAAGATCGAGTTAAATGACAAAGATAAACTTTATCGGAATATCGTTTGACATCTCATATTGGAACAAATCCTGTAAACTGACATTTTCTTAACGAGTTTTACCTGAGGCAATGTTGCTGCTGTACAGGTAAGACATCAAATAAAATACCAAAATACCAAAATAAAAAAGTTAATACAAAATAGCAGAATCAGACACCAAATAAATAAAATCTATGAAAAACTGTCAATGTAAAGATAAACATGTTTGTCCAGTGACGGAAAAAAAGTTGAGGAGTTAGAATAAAAGACAATATATCATTGGTGTACACACCTGGCAGGTATCACAGGTGTGTGGTGCATAGGGTATATATGTATATGTCTACATACATACATATATATATATATATACATATGTGTGTGTGTGTGTGTGTGTGTGTGTGTATACATGCATATATGTATATATATGTGTGTATGTACATATGTATATTTTTTCTTTTATTTCTTTCAGTTATTTGACTGTGGCCATGCTGGAGCACTGCCTTTAGTCGAGCAAATCAACCCCAAGACTTATTCTTTGTAAGTCTGGTACTTTTTCTATTGGTCTCTTTTGTTGTACATATATACAGGGCGAATATATTGTTGTCTAAATTACGCAAAAATGAAAATAACACTGATATCTCATTTTAATAGATATATTTACCAAAATTGCATTAAAATACCTCGAAATACTAAAGAGTAAATTTATTCAATAAAATTGCCATTGGCTTCAACCACAGCCTCCAGACAACTTTGGAATCTCCTGCAACTCCTCTGGACGG
>NC_068990.1:93269083-93269824 GCF_001194135.2 Octopus bimaculoides | reverse complement strand
GCCATTGGCTTCAACCACAGCCTCCAGACAACTTTGGAATCTCCTGCAACTCCTCTGGACGGTCTCCTTGTTTAAGTTGGTGAATGCTGCCATAATCCTTCCTTCAGTTCATCTTTGGTGATACAAGGAGTTTTGTTGGTCTCTCGCTCAACTGCACCCTACACATAATAATTAAGGGGGTTGCAATCTGGGGAGTTAGGTGGCCAGATGTTAGGGGTGATATGGTTGCAGAAATTGTCTGACAGCCATGACTGGGTTCTCCTGCTTGTGTGGCATGGTGCAGAGTCCTGTTGCCAGACAGGGTCTTCCAGCAGCCACTTTCTTGACCCAGGGCAGCACTACCTCCTCCAGGCACTTGATGTAGGCCTCCCTGTTGAGTCTGAGGCAATGTAGGAAGATGAATGGAGGCATAACGTTGCCATCACTACTGATCACTTCAAACACCATGATGTTGACTGGATGTTTGATTTTTATCACTCTTGGTACATATTTTGAGGACACAGCAAGCCAACGGTTGTTCTCTGTGTTCACTGTCTGTTCATGTTGGATCTTCCGGTGAAAATGCCAAGCAGTACAGCATGTCATTTCCAAATTTCTGGCAGAATGAATTGCATCATGGTAGTTTTATACATGGATGGTGCCCAACTGACCCTACTATACTCTGTGCATGTGTGAAATTAAAACTATAAAATGGTGACACTTTACCCATCACATACTGTATATATATATATATATATATAT
>NC_068990.1:93265326-93267484 GCF_001194135.2 Octopus bimaculoides | reverse complement strand
CGGAAGCTATCGACTACCTCTAGTTTTTCACCCTGGAATGAGATAGAAGTTGTTTCCTGTTTGTTTGCAGTCTTTATTGCACCTGAACATCTGCCACAAACAAAAACTAACTTGCTAGTTAACCTGCCTTTGATGTTGCTGCACCTCTTATGTGTCCATAGCTTGCACCGGGTACATCTTATATATATATATAGGGAGAATTCACAAAAAAACAAAAGACAAAGACAGGTGGTGTAGACAACAAGCTGATGTATTAGTATAACGTTCAGGAAGTGAAGAAGTCTTTAACGTTTCAAGCCTACGCTCTTCCACAGAAAAGAACACTGAAAGAAAAACGTTACACAAAGTTCAAAAGGTTCAAAATCTTCAGACGTTGTGGTGTATTGGAGTGATTTTTCATCAACAGGGGAGTCCAGTGTAATTCATGGGCAGGAGAGGTGCAGATGAAGTGTATAAAGTCCAGTAGAGAATCAGTAGAAGTTCGTGGGTGAAGAGAGGAGACAAGATCAACTGGTGTGACCACCTCTTATGTGTCCATAGCTTACACTGGGTACATCTTATAGAGTTTCTACCTACACCTTTTCTACAGATCAAGCAGGGCCATCTACCTGAAGGGGTTTGTGGTTTGTCTACCTTCCTACTTATTAGGACTTTGGTTTTAGCTAGGTTGGCTCTAAGGCCCTTCGATTCTAATCCTTGCTTCCACACCTGAAACTTCTCCTCTAGTTCTGATAGTGACTCAGCAATTAGAGCAAGGTCATCAGCATAGAGGAGCTCCCAGGGGCATCCTGTCTTGAATTCCTCTGTTATTGCCTGGAGGACTATGATAAATAGGAGGGGGATGAGGACAGAACCTTGGTGGACCCCTACCTCTACTTGGAATTCTTCACTGTATTCATTGCCAACCCTCACCTTACTGACAGTGCCAACCCTACCAAAAGAAATACTTCCATCACAACCATTAGGTAATAGTGCACTGCTTTCTTTCTACTAATATTATTGATTAGATTTGTAAAGACTAAAGCAGGATGTTTGGAATGTTTTGTTTTTATATCTTAGTTTCTCATTCTGTTTATGGAAAGAGTTTTAAGTATTTGATTCTAAACTGAAACGTCTGTGAAGTCTAAGTAAGAGAATTTGGCGGCTACAGTAATTTGAAATGCTAAATTATTGACTGACTTCAAGGTTCTTTGTGAACGTATCTCAAGTCTGTGACTGCCACTATAATGGAATACAGCCAAATTACTATCTTGGTGGAATTTGATACTACAGTTAGTAAACTTACTATTTAATAGGTCCATTAGGCCATCTAGATCACATTTGTCTGTGATCTGTGGTATGAGATATACCAACACAATATGTGTATTCTGTGATGTACCAACAGAATGTATTGTGTGATGTACCAACAGAATGCGTTCTGTGATGTACCAACAGAAAATGTCCGGACACCTTATATTACTCAGTTTTCAATATTATTCACAGCAGATTCAATTACAATAAAGCTTTTTTCCCTTCCACACAGCTTCAATCCAACAGATCTGTAGGAAAATGTATTTCATCCGTGCCTATCCTTTCATCCTTTTTTTTAATTAGATAAAATATTTTATGGCACTGTATTGCCAAATGTATTGTTCTGTTCTTAAAAGCTGAGAGAATGAGATTTGAAGAAGATTGGTCTGCTAGTTCTTCCATGTAAGAGGATCTTTCACTGGTTTGCCATAATAAGCTACTATGCATTTTCCATCTACCTAATTCACTCACAAGACACTGGTCAGCCCAGGATAATTGTAGAAGACATTTATTTGTGAAAGGTGCTGTGCAGTGGGACTGAACCTGAAACAACTTGGTTGCAAAGTGAGCTCCTTAGTCACACACACACACACACACACACACACGCGCGCGCACACACACACACACACACACTCTCATACACACCCACATGCATATGCTGAATGGTTGTGTGTGTAAATTTCCATGTCGTTCCTTCTGAATCAGTGTGAAAACAAACCTTCGCTTGCATTCAATGCTTTTTGAAGTTGGAACAAACCAACAACAGCAAGAATTCAATGACAAAGAAAGAAAAAGACAAAACAAAAACCATTCCACAGAGAGAAGAAAGTAAAACGAAACAGAGAAAGTAGAACCAGTTAAAGACGAT
>NC_068990.1:93250560-93264940 GCF_001194135.2 Octopus bimaculoides | reverse complement strand
TATATATATATATATGTATGTATATATGTATGTATATATACCTATATATATGTAGATAATGCACGCTTTCATGTACATGTATACACACACATAATGCATGTGTTGATGATGTGTGTGTATGCATGCATGTGAGTATGTGTTTACAGATAGATATAGACATAGATATAGATAGCTAAAGAGACAGGCATACATATATGTATATGTGTATGTATATGCTTGTGTGTACATGTGCAAAAAAAACACATTTAAAACACAGACAAGTGTGTTGTGTGTATACACACACACACACACACACACACACACTCACACACTCATAGACATTGTTTGAAATGAACAAAAGAATAATTGACTCAGTAAGTAGTGTGGTGTGTGATGTCATTATGTTTATTCCGTTCTGCCATTTGCCAACATCTGAGTTTCATGTTTACACCTGCCTACAAAGTGAGTAATTGCAAAACTTAAGTAATGGTATACGTCTTAGCTATACACATACCTTTAAATACACATGCATTCACACACACACACATGCATATATATATATCTTTATACACACACACACACACACACACACACACACATATATATATATATATATATATATATATATATATATGTATACATACACATATATATATTATGATAATAATAATAATAATAATAATAATAATAATAATAGTAATCCTTGGATGGAATTTATAGATATTTTAATGCATCACTATGCACGTTTCTACTAATCACGTGTTTCTTAAGATCATAGTCGGTATCTATAAACGAACTTAAAGGATATATATCATCATCATCATCATCATCATCATTCAACGCCCATTGCCCATGCTGGCATGGGTTGGACGGTTTGACTGGGGCTGGCCAGCTGGAGGGCTGCACCAGACTCCAGTTCTGATTTGGCAGGGTTTTCTATGGCTGGATGCCTTTCCCAACACCAAGCACTCTGAGAGTGTAAAGGGTGCTTTTACATGCCACCGGCACAGGTGCCATTTGCAGGGAGAGAGATTCAAAGGTATTGGAAGATGCTATTGTTAATGGCTGCCTCCATTAACTTTGAACATGTTTTTTCACAGAAGATTTCAGCAAATGATGCTGCTTGTATGAATGTGTCATTTGAGAAGAAATCTTCCATAATGTCAAGACAAGGAGGCACAACCAGATACACACACACGCACACACACTTTCTCTGTGTTAAATTTTCTTACTCACACATTATATATTTCCTAAGTTATAAACGATTGTTAATATATATCTTTATATTTAAATATGCCGAATGAGAATGGTGTATTTCACGCAATAGTTTAAATGTTATACATGTACATAATTTGAATGCATATACATCATTTAGATGTTATATGTGTGAATAGATTAAATATTATACATACATATGTAATATATATATATGTATAGTGAGATCAATATATATATATATAGAGAGAGAGAGAGAGAGAGTAAAAGAGTAATACAGAGAGAGTTAACTTAAGAGGTGCAAGGTAAGTGCACATGTGAGGCAAAGAGCTAATATGCATGCACATGCACACACACACACACACGTGTGCACACATACACACACATGGAAAAAAAGACAGAAAGGGGAAGAGAGGGAGTAAATGGCTGAGTAGTTATGGGCAGAGTTTTACAAATGAAAAATTTGTTTCATTTTATTTTAAGACAATATGTTTCTTTTTGAAATTAATATTCATTCCACCATTTTGCATACGAACCAAGAAATTTGGTAAAAATTAAATTATAACTATTGTATGTCTGCCATATTTCCTGGTGTTATTCATGGTGGCAAAAGTATTTCTTCCAAAGTTATCCATTACAAGACCAGTAACACTCTTGTATCCGAAGGCGGTGAGCTGGCAGAAATGTTAGCACGCCGAGTGAAATGCTTGGCAGTATTTTGCCAGTCTTTACATTCGGGGTTCAAATTCCGCCGAGGTCGACTTTGCCTTTCATTCTTTTGGGGTCAATAAATTAAGTACCATTTGTGTACTGGGGTTGATCTAATTGACTGGCCCCCCCTCCCCCAAAATTTGGAGGAGGGGTGCCAGTAGAAAAGTAACACTTTTGTATGGCATATATTTTACATGTTTAAATAGTATATATGCTACATGTGTATAGAGTGGTATATTTTATATATGTATGCAGTTTAGGGGTTATGTATGCAGAACCTTCTCTCACACTTTAATCTCCCAATACTTGGTATAAAGCCATCTCTTGGCCCTCTCAAATACTGCGCCCCACTGCCCGAGTTTTCCTTTTACTTTTTCCTCTTCTTTTCCTGTTTTGCAAGTTACTTGGCATCCTCACATGTACAAGTGGATTGAAAACAGCACCCAGTACACATTATGCAGTGGTTGGCATTAAGAAGGGCATCCAGCCATAGAAATCATACTTAAGCAGACATTGGAGCTCACCACAGCCCCACAGCTAGCCGGAGCCTGTCAAAGCATCCAACCCATGACAGCATGTAAAATGGATGTTAAATGAGAACGTTGATGGATTAGATGCTATGCATGTGCATAAACTTTAAATAACATCTGTATGTAGAATTTACATTGCCATCTTGTATATAAAATGTTCATTGAGAATGAAGTCGTGTCCTCTCAATAATGCAACCACTTTAACTCAAGCAGTGATTTCGTTAAATACTTCTACGTATTTACTCATCACACAGACTGTTTATCTTTCCAATGATAACATCATTTCAAAGTGGTCATTAGATGCAGGAGAGGTCTTGTAATAGCCAGGAACTCATTCAGACAAACCCAGATCATTTCAGTGAATTATTAAGCCTGAAGAAACAAAAACCCTTACTGTAGTCACTTGTGTGGCTTTCTGTTCGTATCTCTCAGTTCTCGTGATTTGTTATACGCATGCATATGTATACATACACACACACACACACACACACACACACACACATATACATGGATTATTATTATTAGTAGTATTATTATTATGGTGGGGGCAAAACTGGCAGAACTCTCAGCACATTGAATGCTATGCCCTCTGCATTCTGAGTTCAAATGCTGCCAGAATCAACTTTACCATTTATTCTTTCCAGGTTGATAAAAGAAAATACTGGTCAAGTACTCTGTCCTTAAAAAACTGATGGTTTTGTGTTAAAATTTGAAATAATTATTCACCACTACCACCACCACCATCATCATCATCATCATCATCATTGTTTAACATCCGTTTTCCATGCTGGCATGGGTTGGACAGTTTGACTGAGGGCTGGAGAGCCAGGAGGCTGCACCAGGTTTCAATCTGATCAGGCAGAGTTTCTACAGCTGGATGCCTTTCCTAACGCCAACCACTCCGAGAGTGTAATGGCTGCTTTTTACGTGCCACCAGCATGGGAGCCAGTCAGGCAGACCTGGCATCAACCACGTTCAGAAGATGCATTTTATGTGCCACCAGAACAGGAGCCAGTCAGGGGGCTCTTGCCATACCTATTATTTTGGTTTTACTCCACTCAACAGGTCTTCTCAAATCAATAATAATAGTAATCACCATAGCCATGGCACCAAAAAATGCCAACGGTTTTATTGATTATTTACATTATTTACATTTGACAGAAATTTGTCCTCATCTTGTTTGTTGTTAACACAACGTTTCGGCTGATCTACCCTCCAGCCTTCATCAGGTGTCTTGGGGAAATTTCGAACCTGGGTTCTCATTTCCAGATTCATTTTATTAATGATAGAAAATGGCAAAACAATGAGAGAAACCATAAATAAATATCAGCAATTGAGTAAATATATGTACAAACAGAGAACGGAAGAACTTGAAGAATCAGATACATATGTCTTGGTTGAAAATATTGTCCACATCTACAAACTCTGATTTGCATAAATACACTGTGTGGACTGCAGTCTTCCAGGCTTGCATGGCTCCGACTGGTTTTGAATGCAATTCCTGTTGCCAAACGTAACCCTATTTTCAAGTAACATCTCACCAAACACAATACATGATGTGTGCCGTTTCCTCTCTCTGCCCTTTCTGTTCCTACCCCCAACAACCTCTGCTACCTTAATCCTTTAGCAGTTAAACCAGCCATATCCAACCAAAATATTCTGTTTGTTTCATGCCAAATACAGACTTTCCTGCCTATCTCATAATGTCATACTAAAAGTAAACAACCCCACAATCGAAGTCTCAAAGCCAAAAGATAAAAACATGATTAATTCAAAACAAAAGTCAATAAAGAAGAAGCTTCACATTTGACAGAATAATGTGAATGCTGAAAGGTGAACCTAAACAACTTCGCCCACACATTCAGATGAAGTCTGCTGGCCAATGTGGCTCTCTAGACTCACTTCCCCATCCACGTTCCTCATCTTTCAGAATGCAAGATGGACTTCCACAGTAATCCTCTTAGACCAAAGGACCATACAAATGCCATGCATCTTGTTACTGGCAACGTCAACCAACAAAAACGTTTCACTGAAGAACTTCTCACAGAACATTTTTTTAAATGGTTGGACTGATGGCTTTTTGGAGTTGACTAGGTTAAGGGCTTAAATTTACCTGTGTTCTCTGCATCGCGCACAGGAATAGGTGTCTTTCATTGAAACTTAGTGTCATGTGACAGCGTCTATATAGAAATATGAAACGCATTTTGTGTTGTATTAATTTAGTTTTCCGAGACGGTTGCAAGGCCATAAAACTGTGTATCTTTGCACATTAACATAATTTGCATATTTGCTGCATTGTGAACGTTCTAAGATAGAGTTGCATGTATTGGGTTGAAAAATAACCATTCCTGCCAACAACAGGGTTCTATTTTCATGAATGTGACAAAAACAGTCATTTGAGAAAGATAAATTAATTGATTGCAAGAAGAAACGGTAAAATAAGGAGAAAAAAAGAAAAAAAACAACAACAACCAAAAAAAAAGAAAAGCAAATCAAAAGTAGGCAGGGAAGCTGTAACAGCTCGTTAGGTGGGAAGCAATAAGAATGGCCGTTGATGTCTGTATAATTGAATAGCATAACCATAGCAGTCACAGCTGTTGTACTACAAAGCCAGAGTTTCAGGTGCGTATATAAGTGTATATATACATGTGTGTCCGTGTGTCCATGAGTATGTGTGTTTGATTGAAGCCTGCTTCTACATATATATTTCTACTTGCACACACACACACACACACACACACACACACACACGAACTTACATACATACGCACACACATACATACGTACGTACGTACACATACATACATGCATACATACATACACACACATACATACACACATACGTACATACATACACACATGCATACATGCATACATACATACATATACACATACGTATGTACACATACAGACATACACACATACATACATACATTACATACACAAACACATACATACATACATACGTATACATACACACACATCCATCTATGTGTGTGCAGTTAGATTAGTCGTGCTGATTTGCAGGGAAAGCTTTCCAGTGCAAACAATGTGTTGTCAGTGGACAATATGTTGTGGAAATGTAAGTGTTTCAGGCAGATGACTAGGTCAGTGAAAGGGCAAATAGATGGACACAGAAAGATACAAAAGGTGTCATTATTATCCTATGGTCAACTCACAGCTGGAAGGAGAAAAGATTAAAAGAATAACAACAACAACAATGATAACAAGAACTTAATAATAAACAGAAAAAGCCAATAATAGTCACAGATTTGTTGGTAATCCAAATGGGAAAAATTTGAATGTCACTTTTGTGTGTGAGAATCACATTCTGAAGAACTGGACTGAAGACAATGGCTTTTATTTATTTATTCATTTTTTTCTAAATTAGAAGAACTAATCATAGTTAATCTAAATATGAAGTCTGTAGACTGCTATACTTGCTTTCTTTTCCTGAAATTATGTATAAATTATAATTATACTTGTCTGGCTATACAAAGACTGGAATGTCTGTGGAAATGGTAAACCATGCAGCTTAGTTTCTAATTGTCTCCATACTCTGGGTTTCAATCCTGCTTAATTTGACAACAGTTTTTTTTTTCTCATTCTTCTTAGGTCAATAGAATAATTGAATTCTCTGAGAGTCAGCCTAAAGTAATGCTGTTGCTTAGACCCAACCCTGACCCAATAAACTTACAAATGAAGACATTCCAGCCGTAACCATTCCGTCTCTTCCTTCAGACCCAGTCTATCTAGAACTACATTATCCTATAGTTCATCCCATTTTTTAAAGTCTGTGATTTGAAGGGCATTTGGCTGCTGTCAGGCCATGTCATGTCATAGAAGTTCTCTCATTATTTTTTATTTGCTGTATTCAAAAGAATGGACAGTGATTCTGGTCTTTGCAGATTTGAGGAACAGAAGAATAGAAATAGTAGCAGTAGAAAAGACAGAGACATAAGATGGTACATCCGTGGGCTAGAGGCTGGAGCATCCCTATCAGTGATTTTATGTTGGTCAGTCAAATGGCTTTTCTCTGGATATGGTCCAGGTTGACTGTGCGTGTAAAGCTGGACCAACCCAAAAGTGGGATCCGTACTGTCATTGATGTTAGTCAAAAGAGAGCATTGGCATAAAATTAAAGTTTATTTTTGTCCCTGCTACAGTTAGAGAAATGACTGAAGACCTCACAATCTCATTTTCTCACTTGTGTATTTTAGGTGTTGTAGTTTTAGAATTTGTTTTATAGCACAGTGGAGGAAAGGTAGCTAGTTTTGAGACTGTTCAAAAGAAGGGAGAGACCTGGCCCAAATGCTAGAAACAAAGTGTAGTTCATGAGAGGCATCCAAGGGTCTGGTGGTGATGCTAAACCAGTTCTGCCACTCAATAACAAGAAAGGTTCCTCCAAAAGGTTTCCATCTACTAAATTCCATTTACAATGCATTGGTTTGCAGTAGTTTGTGATGGAAGACATCAACCCAGATGCTGTACAGTGTGGGGGGGGGGGGGCTGAGCACAAAAACAATTGGTTAAGAAACATAGTCATTAACTATGGAGTTGAAAATCAATATTTCTGTATAAGAAGTAAGTTCAACAGGAAAAGAGAGCTTCGAATGTTGGGCCTCACAGAGGCAATGACAAAAGACCGGAACCTCTGGAGGTATGCTGTGACTGAGAAGACCCGACAAATAAAGTGAGTCCACAACTGTAACCTACACCAGTGTCATGTAACCAGCCCACTCAAAAAGTACCTTGGACTGTAGGGCGACATGCTGTGCTTGAGGAGACCTATTGAGTCAAGTACATCAACATCAAAATCAAAATCAAATCAAATGGAAATTGTAGTTGTGACCCCCGTGCCAGTAGCACATAAAAAGCACCATCCGAACATGGTTGATGCCAGTGCCGCCTTGACTGGCTTCCGTGCTGGTGGCACGTAAAAAGCACCACTACGTAAAAAGCTGGTCGATGCCAGCTCCTCTGACCCCTGTGCCAATGGCACGTAAAAAGCACCCACTACACTCTCTGAGTGGTTGGTGTTAGGAAGTGCATCCAGCTGTAGAAATACTGCCAGATCAGATTGAGGCCTGGTGCAGCCTCCTGGCTTTCCAGACCCCAGTTTAACTGCCAGCATGGAAAACAGACGTTAAACGATGATTATGTTATTAGTGGAAATCCTTGTTCACTAATAATGTCCTTAAGAAAATTACCACTACGAAGACATCCCTCATTTTTAGCTCTACCACCCGTAAGAAAGAAAATTTGCTTCTACGATGAGATTAAGCAGAGTGAAAGCAGTCATTGTGGGATCTCATTAATGGCATCATTTTAAGGTGTGTCAAAGAAAGAATTTAATAAATAGTTGTGAGGTACATGGTATAATGTAGTTATTTGTGTGTCCTGATCTCGATAAAGAGTCAGGGTGCATGGCTTGTGTAGGCAATCCATATCTAGAATCACTGGCATGATTAATGTTCTTGAACAATTAGAAGCAGATAACTGATGGCTACAGCCCCCATTCACCCCTCATTTACCAGAAAATTAGAGTCTAACGTAATGACTCGTCTTTCCTTCATGGAATTTGATGATTGTTATAAAGAAGAAGAAAGAAAGAAAGACTAACCTGCAAACTTGCTCAGAGTCCAGTATTTTACTCTGGCGTTGGTCAATGATCACAATATCGTAATGACACTCTCTGTAACACTCAATAGCAGCTTCAGCAGATCGCACCACAAATAAATCATATTTCAGCCGATTGGCAGCCATTTGAAAAGCATCACATTGTGAGTCTTCCTTTGGGAATACAAGCAGCACCTACAAAGAGTAAATCGTAGAAACGAATTTGTAATAAGACTGGTATTAAATCAAGAGACACCAATAATATGCTGGTTGTTTTATTGATGATGCATTATCATGTTTGGAAAGACAAGCAGTTATCTACAAACAGTGATGAATGGACAGCATTTGTAATAAAACTCACCATTGTCATCATCACTGTTATTTTAATGTCCACTTTTTCATACCCACATGGGTCAGATGGAATTCTTTGAAGCATGTTTTCTTTGATAGGATCCTCTTCTTGTTGCCAACTCGCACTGATTTCTCAGCAAAGTAATATTGTCCAGACATGTTTTTTTTTTTTTTACAGAAGACTGAAGACGAATGAAATCACTTGTGTGAGGGTGATGCTCATTCAGAACCATCACATGATGTCAGGAGAAGGACACACACACACACACACACACACACACACACACACACACAATCGCACACACACACACAATCGCACACACAGACACACACATATGGGTGTGTCTTGCAAATTACATGGCAATGTCCCTAGTGTTGGTAGCAAAAACAAAAAGTACCCAGTCCATTTTGTAAAGTGGTTGGTATTAGAAACCAACGGCAGCAGCAGCAGCGGTGGCGGCGGCGGTGGTGAAACTGATTCTGCAGTAAATCAAATGCCCATAATTAACTTTTCAACAAAACACCTACTCAAAGATTATCTACCAAAAGTTTAATGGTGTTCTCTGAATGAAAGGGAATAGGATTGAAGAATACTTTCTGATTTTCTCTTTTATTTCAGTCAAGGATTGTGTTGAAAGGATTATTGGATAACAAAAGATGGAATGGTAGATCCTATGTGAACGTTTTGGCTTTAGTAAATTTCATCAACTTTACACCGTTTGTTTGGCATTAGACACATTTGACAGCTCCGTGATGTTTTGGTAATTCTGCTGATAAATGGCTGCAAACTGTTGGTGATTTTATTACGGATAAATATTCCATAATGTCATCATGTATGATGATTTATGTCTGCTGGACTTTTTGAATTTATATTGGCATCATTTGTATAATTATTGTGACTAATTATGTACTTGTGGCTTTTACAGTTTCATCTTTCATCAGAAAATTACAGAAAATTACTGATATGACATGAAAAGATTGTCTTTGATTTGGTCAATAGTACATTCCATTGTAGATGATTTGGAGAGAAACTTTTCACTGGCGCCAACAGTTTGGTTTATCCATTAAAGGACAAAGACTTGTTCCAGAAGGTAAGTTTTATTGGATATTCTGTACAAATCTGACTGAAATGTCCCATCCCTTTACGTAAGTATTTTGTATCTCTCTCCAAGAATCCTCCAAATGTTGCAGAGAGATATGAATGAAGGAACAAATATATAAACTTCTCTGAATACCTCATCAGTCACATTACTGTGTATTCACATCATCATTGTTGTTTAACGTCTGCTTTCCATGCTGGTATGGGTTGGACGTCTTGACAGGAACTGGTAAGGCTACAGGCCACACCAGGGTCTACAGTCGGATGCCCTTCCTAATGCCAACGACTTTATTGAGTGCATAGGGTGCTTTTTATGCTATGATCAGTGCTTTTTACATGGCATCAGCACCCACACCAATGCTTTTTATGTGGTTTTAGAATCTCCATTCTGCGGTGGTGGGCAGGTCTTCTTGAGAACAACAATACACCACATTACTTTTAGGCTAACCCTTGTATTTGCATATTACTCTGTAATGATGATTATTACTGAATTATGTATGAAGATTTTGGGGGCTGAATTGGGCTACAAAGCAAACAGCATATTATTGTGTTATATAGTACAATGTAATAGTAATTACTATGTTAGACATAGTACCATGGTATATAATGATAGAATGTTATATGTACTATGTGATATCATATAATAGTATCACAATATACATCGAGTGTCTGTTACAATCATGCTTATTACTGGTCAGTATTGGAGCCAGTGGTCGGTGTTGGGGTCAGTAGTTAGCATGGGGTAGGGGAGTCAGTGGTCAGTATCATCATCATCATCTCAAAACCACCACCACTATCATCATTTATATTGAATAGAAATGAAAAGTGGTCAGTGGTGACTTTTAAATACTTCAGCTTTTCCAAACTATTATCATTTAAATGCTAAAGAGTACCATTTAAATGCTAAAGAGTACAATGCTAAGAGTACCATAAGTAAGTCCCAATATAAGTTATAGTAAATTTCTAGTTTGGATCAATTTATAGTTTGGCTAAACAAGCTGTAGACATTGGACAAGTTGACCAGATATATTTTATTCCACCTCAGTCTAGCATGGAATGTCCATAGCTGGGAGGCAGCTGACCCTGTAAAATTATATACTTTTTGCTCATTTCTTCTTAAAATAACATAGAATTGTTTTTGGACAGGCCTGATACGTTTCCAGTTGGTAAAAGTTTTCATGAGAATATTTCATTAATATTCCTTATGTTTGGAATGGATTTAACATCAGAATTATTTTTCGTACATTTATCCCAAGGCAATCTTTCCTGTGGATGGTTTTTATGTATTGTTTTAACAACAACTTCATGTGTAATAAAAAGGTAGGACAGTTACGGATCCTCTCTTGTAAAATATGTCATCGTTGACATCTTCAATCTCATCTTGGGAGACAGAAAGGGCTAAGGTATTTGCTGTCTCATTTGTTTAGCATGTATTTAATAGCTATCTCTTGCTCTTGGAATATAAATACATAATCCCCAAAGTGATGTAACAATCATAAGCCTGAGAGAGAAAGAGAGAGAAAGAGAGAGAGAGAGAGAGAGAGAGAGAGAGAGAGAGAGAGAGAGAGAATACTTCCTCTTAATATCTTCATTATTCTTAAGTTTCCAGCAAACAGCCATGTATAAAACATTTTATAGAAAATGTCACCAGGAACTGAATCATTTGTCAAGGCATTTGCTTCCCGTTTCCTAAGATGTTACTCTTCTCACTTCTAAGCATTTAGTTAATATATTTCAGAGATGTGCTTGTCTAGAAAGTGATTTGATCTGAGATCATGTGTTAAAACGAAAATAATTACATCATCGGTGACACATATTATTATCCTTTTATCAAAACTACACAAAAAAGCTGTTAACTTCACACTTAAATATTTATATTTGGTGTCCAAATTTTCATTGCAGCTTCAACCTGGTCAACTGATGCAGTTTTGCAGCATCTAGTCTGAGGTAAAGTCAGCATAGAGAGGTTTCAGGGTTAGGAATAATTTTTTTCTGCATCAAAAAAGGTCAGGTGCTCTTTGAAATATAATTATTCATCAGACTGCTATGATAGTGATGATATAACAGTAAAGGTAATAACACATTTGTTTATCGGATGCTGTACTAGTCATCATATATGCAACAACACTGCATGTAATCCATCTGGATGGATCTTTCATTATTTCTGAGATAGAATCTTTTAATATTATTATTTCTGTGGAAGATTCCAGTTGCCGTTAAGATCTGAAGGGTTTTAATATGAATGGAACAGGTTTCCTCTATTGTCCAGTTAAGTATCTGAAATGTTTGCAGAGGCAGCAGTACTAAAAGAGCATTCTGAGATATTATCTTATTGTAAGAAAAGAACTCTGGTTGTAACATTTTTGAAAGTCATCAACATTGCCATTTTACAACCATTTTCCATGCTTGGATGGGAATATCAAAAACCAATATCCTAAGCCATATTTTGGAGATCATAAAGAGAATGTTGATGATGTCAAGGTCTTTTATTTAAAAGGCAGTTTCCCCACCCTAACAAAATACCTATAATGATTGTTTCTTTAAGCCAAATCCACCCCTCACCCCACTCAATTTACATCAGCTGGAAATATTAAATCCAGATGTTTCTCAGCAATGGCAGAGATCTAATCTACATCTTAAAATCATCTACAAAGGAATTATGGCTTACATTAGTGTCTCTTTCTTCTGCAGACCCTAGATTCTTACTACTAAATCATAAGAGAAATAATAGTGGATTTGGTCCCTGTTCTCCTGCTTCCTGACTTCATGGTTGCTCATCCTTTGTGTAATACTTAGGCAGAATCAGCATGACACAGATTTTGACAAAGCTGTAATTTAGAATTGCAGTCACAATTCATCTAACGAGCTTCTATACAATTTCTGTCTACTTAATTTCATTTACATAGTATGGGTCAACCAAAGGCTTGAGAAAATGACCCCTATGCAAGATGTCATACATCTGGGATCACATGGTTGTTAAGTAAACTTCTTAACCATTCAACCATCCTGCATTTACTGTTTGTAAAGTGGGGGCGCAATGGCCAAGTGGTGAGGGCAGCAGACTCATGGTCGTAGGATCACGGTTTTGATTCCCAGACCAGGCGTTGTGAGTGTTTATTGAGCAAAAACACCCAAAGCTCCACAAGGCTCCAGCAGGAGGTGGTGATGGCAAACCCTGCTGTACTCTTTCACCACAACTTTCTCTCACTCTTACTTCCTGTTCCTTATCCCACTGTGTCACGTTGAATATCCCCGAGAACTACGTTAAGGGTACATGTGTCTGTGGAGTGCTCAGCCACTTGCACGTTAATTTCACAAGCAGGTTGTTCCATTGATCGGATCAACTGGAAACATTGTCATCATAAATGACAGAGTGCCATAACTGTTTGTAATGTTTATGTCAACAAGAAGCTTGTAGTTTTTTGCTAAGTCAATATTTTCATTCTTGGATATGAGATTCGTCCATTGCATAGCAAAAATTGGCAGAATTATTAAAGTATTGAATAGAATGCCTTGTGATACTGAATCCTCCTGAGTTCAATTGCAACTGAGGCTAGTTTTGCCTTTCAACTTTTCAGGGTCAATTTGGGGCAGTAGATTGGTAGAACTGTAAGAAAACCAGATTCCTTGCAGTGTTTGTTCCTGCTCTTTGTAATCTGATTTCAAATCCTGCTCAGCCTACTCAGGAGGTAGTCATAATTGATCATCTACTTCAGCACTATCGTCCGGCCCTTTGGGTGACTTTAGTGAACCAGACACTGTTGAGAACATTCAGACTGAACCAGGTCTGGTTTTATGATAAATTCCTCCCAGCTGCTTTTATGGTTCTGTAAAGGGTCCATAGGTTCTACCTTCTTTCCTGATTAAAAGACTAAAAAAAGTAAAGGAAAAAAGAAATGATTTAAATATTGTCAGCTTGGTGCGTTTGTTTAGCCTTCCATAGAACTTGTAAACAGAAACACAAATGAAATTCTTCAGAATGTTAATAACCTGAACCAGTCTCCAGCTGTTGGGTAGCCATCTCACACCTTCCCATCATGCAACTCTGCCACAGCTTCCAGTCTTAAATGAATGGATGTAAATATTTTCTTTCCATAGTTCTCTTTATTCACTCTATACAACAATTAATGCTGATTCATTGTGATTCATAATTGATATTTAATCATATTTAATTAATATCTATCATTATCTGCCTACTTTTTGGCCAAGATTTAATCCAACTTCAATGGAGAAACACAAAAGACTTAGAATGACCTTCAAATTTAAATGAATGAGATACTTTTTTTTATATATTTACCTAACAATATGCTTATATACATACATACACACACACACACACACACACACACACACACATATATATATATATATATATATATATATATATGCTTTGAGAAAGAGAGAAACAGAGAGAGAGAAGGAGGAGAGATAATTACATTTACAAACATGAATCTAGCAATTATATATTAATGCAGTCACGAATGTATATATTCTAAGTTATACACATAGAGGTATATCATCACCATCACCATCATCATCATCACCATCATGACCATCATCATCATCACCATCGTCGTCGTCGTCATCGTCGTCGTCATCATCATCATCCTCATCTCCTTCACCAGTAACTCTTAAGTCCAGTTTGTTATCATGCATAAAGAAAGCAGAAGCTTGTCTGCCTTTTGTGTGTTAACTAGGAAGGTTTGGTGTGAAGGGGAGGAGAGGAGAGAGAGAGAGAGAAAGGGAGGGAGAGAGAAAGGGAGAGAGAGAGAGAAAGGGAGGGAGAGAGAGAAAGGGAGAGAGAGAGAAAGGGAGAGAGGCTGATCTACCCTGAAATACTAAACACTGAAGGTATGTGTGTGTGTGTGTGTGTGTG
>NC_068990.1:93244783-93250323 GCF_001194135.2 Octopus bimaculoides | reverse complement strand
GGAGGATGGGTTGCAGGAGTGAAGCGGAGAGGGAGGAGGAAGTGGTCAGTGGAAAGGTTACAGAAGAAAAGACAAGAAAATGGTTTCTTAAAACAGCAGGAAGAAATTTTAGTGGAGGGGAGAAATGTGTTGAGCTTCCTTTCCCAGGGGGATATTAGATGTAGTGATGATGATGATGGTGATGATGGTGGTGGTGGTGATGATGATGTGGAAGAGGAGGAGGAGGAGGAGGGGAGAGGGGGATAAATATCCATCAAATGTAAATAATGTACACAATTCCTCATCTCTTAAATATAGAACTGAACAACAACAACACAGCTAACCAAAGAGAAATTTCTCTCAGTTGTCACCAACAATAGCTTAAGTCAGACAAGAATCACTGGTGGTAGTTTAGCATCTGAATGATCGAATATTAATGAAATGGAATATCTTTGGCAAAAAACTTGTAGTTTTTCCAAAGATACAACAACAGATTATTAATTATCAAGAGAGTTGAGACATACAAAATTATCTTTAGCAGTTCACTTCAAAGATTAACGATGTTTGTAGTTCTTAATGACTTCAATTTGTGTGGGAGAGTTTCGTTTGTTTCCAGACCAGATTTTAAAAGGATCTCAGAGTAACACAAACTAAAATCAACTGCTCCTTATTTTGCAACTTGGAAATCTTATCGAATAATGAATATGAAATAATGTTCATAACTTCATTGGACACCATAAAGACATTTAGGTGTCAAACTTAAACTCTAAACATGAACTAATGCAGAGATAACAACATTAATCCTTCACTTCCGCCAGATTCTTTCTCCAACTCCTGTCAGTCATTGCCAAATAAAAGCAAAGATTTTCTTTCATTTTGCACCAAAATAAAATGTAAACACGAAAGGAGTGCCAGCATTTGACGAATTTTGACTGATGGACAACACACCAAATATTGAATTTCTAGAACATTAGCCATCATGTGACAGATGCGTTTGGAAGTATACATTTGCCAGCATGAGTTAATAACAAGAAATATGGCAAACAATGATTACAATTCAAGTTTTTATCAAATTCCTTGGTGCTTAAACAAAATGAGGAAATGAATACTAATTACCAAAAGGAAAAAACTTATTACCTTAAAATAAAATAAAATATAATAAATTTGTTATTTATGGTGGGAGTCCTTCCATAGCTACTGTATCATTTACTCCCTCTCCTACTCTGTTTCTATGACTCTTTTTTGTATGTGTAGTGTTCTTTTATTCATTGCCTGTCACCAAGCCTAGTATATACATTCCTCCTGCATCTCTTGTACTAACTCTCCATATCTCTCTTTTTCTTCTCTCTGTATGATGTAAGGCATGATTGAAGAAAACAACCAACCAACCAACATTTATACTGGCAATTATTTTACAGAGATTAACAAGACACATAATATTAATTTGAAATAATTTGTGCTAATTGCTGACACATGAACACCCTGGTAATATAAAGTGCCATATCAATGTCATTTAGCATTTTGACTGCCTTAAATTTAAAATGCAAAAGAAAGAAAGAGAAACAAACAAAAAATATTGGCAAAGTTTAGATTATGTCATGGAAGCAGAATAAAAAGTTTAGGAAATTCTTTGGTTAAGTAGGTGTAGACTTCTTTTTTTTTTTTTTAAGTCCATTTGGAGAAGCAAGTTATCTTCATTGTTCAGCTAAAAGCAATGTGCAGTTAATGGAGAACAGACTTTAAGAAACATGTTCAGTGATAAGTGATTTAACAGGAGATAAGAGTCAAATAGATTGGGTACAACTGAAGAAATCATTGATGATAATAATAATAATAATAATAATAATAATAATAATAATAATAATAATAATAATAATGATGATGATGATGATGATGATGATGATCCTTTCTACTATAGGCACACAGCCTGGATTTTGTGGGGAGGGGGGATCACATCAACTCCAGTATGCAACTGGTACTTAATTTATTGACCTTGACAGGATGAAAGGCAAAGTCAACCTCGGTGGAATTTGAACTCAGAATGTAATGGCAGATGAAATACCGCTAAGCTTTTCACCCGGTGCCCTAATGTTTCTGCCAGCTCGCTGCCTTGATGATGATGATGATGATGATGATGATGATGATGATGATGATGATCTTTTCTGTTATAGGCACAAGGCCTAAAATTTTAAGGGTAGGGGTTAGTTGGTTACATCAGTCCCAGCGCTCAACTGGTGCTTAATTTTATTGAAGCCATTATTATTATTCAGGTCACTGCCGGGAATAAATCTTGGAATCTTGGGATTGGTAGCCCATGCTCTTAACCACTACGCCATATGCCCATGGGCAATTATGGAACTTCTCCTCTAGTTCCAATAATGACTCAGCAATTAGAGCAAGGTCATCAGCATAGAGGGGCTCTCAGGGGCAGCATGTCTCAAATTCCTCTGTTATTGCCTGGAGGACTATGATAAATAGGAGGGAGCTAAGGACCCCTACCTCTATCTGGAATTCTTCACTGTACTCATTGCCAACCCTCACCTTACTGACAGCGTCCCTGTACATGGCTCGCACAGCTCTCACTAACCATTCTTTTATCCCTAGTTTCCTCATTGATCACCAGATAAGGGATCGGGGGAACCCTGTCAAAGGCTTTCCCCATGTCAACAAAAGCCAGGTACAAAGGTTTATCCTTGGCTAGGTATTTCTCCTGCAGCTGTTTTGAAATGATGAAATGCAAAGCTGGTCTTGGCAGGATTTGATCTCAGGAAATAAACTGTTTGCAAAATTATCACAAAGCAAGGCATTTTTGCCAACACATTCACAATTCTGCCATACACACACGCACCCCTTCCCCCACATACATACATATATATATATATATATATACACATACACACATATACATAGAGAGAGAAATAAAAACCCCCACACACACACTTACAAAGTAAAGCCTAACAGCAGTTTTGTGTGTTTTGCTGGCTCTTGGCTTTGTCATACTTGGTTGATGCTTCAATAAATGTTTGACTGTTTTTACACATAACCGGACATAAAAAAAAAGAAATATTACACACACACACACACACACACGTGTGTGTGTGTGTATTCAACTTCAAACCAGCCCAACACCATTAGATGTAAAGACCGTTGAATTTAGGCAAAGATAATCATCGTATGAAACTCTTGTCCTAAACACACCCTCTTCCTTCCCCCCCCCTCTCGATATCCTACAGATGTTTGACACATTTGCTCATTCTCTGCTGAAATACTAAAGACTAATAATTGATAACACACAAGCTGACATCTCTGTTTTCAGCATCTGACGCTGATGTCAACCTTTCCACTGAACCGCTATGATAGTCTCGGTAACCTTTTGAAAACACATCCATAATCTTAACCACCATCAACATTGGAGAAGTTTCCAGACTTTTTCCTTGATACCTAATAACTTTGAGAGGAAAAAACAAAAGGAAAGAAAGAAGCTTGTTTGAAATTCTCTGGAAATCAAAACAAATCAATGTTCAGACGTTTTGATTTTTTATCAAGATGCCAGCCATTGTCATCATTTACTAAGAGAACTAGGTTTTTAAATGAATGAATGAACTTGCATCTGAGGGGACTAATTAGGGTCTGTGTCATGAAATATGATATGCTTTTATGTTGTGAAGCATAGAGGGGAGTTGTGAGTTTGTCAGAAATGTGCTATAGGGAGAAGGGGAGGAGTTATGAGTTTGAAGTAGTGTTGTGAGGCAGACAGAGGGGGAAGTTTTGAGTTTGAAGTACTGTGTTGTGAGACAGATGGTGAAGTTGTGAGTCTGTCTGAAATACTGTGTTGTGAAGAGGAGAGGAGTTGTGAGTCTGAAGTATTAAGTATTGTGATGTGGGGAGGAGAGGAGAGTTGTGAGTGGAAATATATTGTCTCTTATGAATATATTCTGATCCATTCATGCATGACATTCATTTTCACCATTAAACCAATCATGTATGACAGCCACCCTGAATACTGAACCTATGATGGTGACTTTCACTATTCCTGCCATACACCTCTGACATTAATTCTAAATATTCAACCTATGACTTTCCAAATGACCATCACCACTATGTGTTCCACCATCTCATTGAGCACAATATCACTACCACGTGACCCCATTTCAACAGCAACAGCAGCAACAATAACAGAAACAACTACATCAACATCACTCTATTGTTTACTGTTTCTACACCAATATCATGGCTGTCCATATTGAACGACATCCAAAACCCAAAGGAAATTCATATTGAAATTTGCTCAAATATACAAAAGAAAAATATTACGTGTGTCGCTCTGTCTTCTTTTTTCCTTGTTTACTTACAATGTTATGGAAGCAACCCTTTTGCGATATGAACTAAGAAGAAATGCTGCTAATGGAAAACAATATATATATATATATATATATATATATATATATATATATATATATATATAGATAGATAGATAGATATATATGATGTGTTATGAAAATAAGTTTAAGTAAATAGGAGCAGAGCTAGAGAATGGTTAAAATTGGAAATATTAAAGTGTCTGTAAAGCAAACCATAATGAACAGAAAAAAAGTCAGCGCTGGGTCACTGGAATAACTCCAACACTCATCAGAAAATTTTATGATTTTTGCGGGGAATTCTCCATGGAAGACAGAGAAATCATGTTATGATAAACAGAAAGGGAAACAAACAACTTGGCAATAATTAGGTTTTAGTCTCATTATGGGAATTAATTGTTTTCTAATTGCTATGGTAGTCACACTGAAGAAAGGTTTCAGTTTAATTTTAAATCGAGCATTTGTTTGTTTTAATAATGGCTTCATTTCACAGAACTTTCCTGATTGACAATATCTTGTTTTTGACAATTTTGGTAGCAAGTTTGCTAGAATATGTTCTGATTCATCAAACTGTCTTTGCATAGTGATGTATTAGCAAAGGACGCATTAATGAAAATGGTTATTAGAATCAGCTTTGTGGACCATTTGGCAATGAAAACCCATTGTTCCCAACAGACAGGATAAAGTGAATAAATAAATAAATAAAAAAGAAGATTTGGGCGACACTGGAACAAAGATCAACAGCAGACATTTGAAAAGTCAACGTAACAACCATTTAATTGTAGTAATATTCTAGGACTACAAACATTCTGGAGATATACCTACAAATTCAGACACACCTAAAAAAAAAAAAATAATGATAACTAATAAATGAAAACTATAAACCTGTTTTAACTAGTAAAACAGATTTGAATATTAAACAGTTACATCTACTTTGAAGTTCCACATTAAAAAGACAAAAAACAAAAAACTAGAAATATTTATAGGTGCAGGCGAGGCTGTGTGGTAAGTAGCTTGCTTACCAACCACATGGTTCCAGGTTCAGTACCACTGCGTGGCACCTTGGGCAAGTGTCTTCTTCTACAGCCTTTGGTCGACCAAAGCCTTGTGAGTGGATTTGGTAGACGGAAACTGAAAGAAGCCCATTGTATATATGTATGTGTGTATATGTTTGTGTGTCTGTGTTTGTCATCCCAACATCGC
>NC_068990.1:93237070-93244773 GCF_001194135.2 Octopus bimaculoides | reverse complement strand
TATATATATATATATATATATATATATGTATGTGTGTATATGTTTGTGTGTCTGTGTTTGTCATCCCAACATCGCTCGATAACCAATGCTGGTGTGTTTACGTCCCCAATAGAATAAGTACTAGGCTTCCAAAAAATAAGTCTTGGGGTTGATTTGCTCGACTAAAAGGTGGTGCTCCAGCATGGCCACAGTCAAATGACTGAAACAAGTAAAAGAGTAAAAGAATATGTCAGAATTAAAAGGTCATTTACTAGAATTGTTTGATTTATTTAGTTTATATTGTGGAAAGAAGATTTATTTTGCCAAGCTGAAAGTCTGATTTCTAGCAACACTCAATAAGACCAACATCCTCTCCCCACCACACAAACACAATCAGACACACAGACAAAGTCTTCAGGTTAACTTGAAACACCTCTATTGACCTTCACCTTGAGACATAATGTTAAGCATTATAATTCCAGCTCACAAATCACTAAATTTATTGAAAATTCTACACTGTTCACACAAAATAAATAATGCATAATAGATACAAGCAGTATATTAATCTGTAGCTTCTCTCCTAAGCCAGTTCTGTATTTATAATTAATCTTCATAAACTATAAATTATAAACCATCTAAAGCAAAGGTAGTCAATCTTTTGTAGTTCAGCATCCCTCTATGCATGTGTGTGTGTGTGTGTGTGTGTGTGTGTGTTTGTTTACATTTGCACCTTTCTGAATATTGCAAGCTACAAGTGGTGACGTTGTTGTCATTTCTCCTGTAAATAAAATCATCTGTTAACTTTGTAACTTAGAACAATTGTAAAATAAGATCCATCTCTTGAAAGCCAGTTAAGGGTTAGTGACAGGAAGAGCATCTGACCATCAAATAATGCTTCAATAATACATTTGTCCAACCCAAAATAAAACTGAATAAAATGAAAAAAGTCTATCAAACAATGTGGTCTTCCATATATGCTTCTGTGTATACAAGCATGCATTTTTGTATGCATATATGTGTACACACATACACACATGCATGTACATATGTATGTATATGCATATGTGCCTGTCATTACATGTGTGATGTCATTACGCATGTGAATCTGTATGTTTTGACTTAAGTGTGTGTACATAGAGATAGAACTGCATAACTAGATGTGTGTATACACGTTTGCTACATGCTAAACTTCTTGAATGTTTTACATATTTTGATTGTGTTTTGATAACTGTAATCTTTTGATTAGCCATGGTCTCTCTGGCATCTTGAAACCTGTTTGTGTGTATGCATGTATGCATGTATTCATGTAATCATGTATTTATGTGCAGAGGAGAACACAGAATGTACATAGTAAAACAAGAGACTTTCAGTAAGAAACGAGAGGAGATGTTTGTCCCAGATCAAATTTAACACTTAAACAATATCAAACTTCCCTTTGCTTTAAACAGACATCAATTTCCTGTTATTTTGGCATTTGAGATGGCCATTAACAAATGAAATATATTTTCACTTTTACTTTTGTAATCACTGTTAATGCATTTCGGATGGATATATCTGATGCCATTATTGAGGTAATACTAATCCGTATAAGAGTTGCCTTGCGGAAAAAACAATTAAAAGACATTGAAGCATAGATAAACATATAGGAGGGCAGAGGAAATATGCCTCAACAAAGTCTGACTGAGCCATGCTAGCATGGAAAAGCAAACACTAAAATGATGATGGTGATTCATGGGAGTTAAAAATAGGGATGTAATAGAAAAAGCAATATAATTGGGCCCCAAGGTGGCAAGCTGGCAGAATCGTAAGCATGCCGGGCGAAAAAGGATTTCTTCTGACTCTTGAGGTTTTGGGTTCAAATTCTGCTGAGGCTGACTTTGCCTTTCATCCTTTCAGGGTCAATAGAGTTAAAACCAGTCGAGCATTTGTAAAAGATGGAGGTTGTGAAAGTGAGAAAGGGGTTTGCAATACTGACAAAGAAGCAGAGGCTTCACGGATGGAGAAGGTGAATTCTAATGTGGAATATATCATCATTGTCATCATTGTTTTCCATCCATGTTTCCGTACTTGCAGTGTCTTTAATGAAGTCCACCTTGTTACAAGTATCTGGATTAAGAAGAGTCTGAGGATAGCTTTCTCCTCTCCATTCCACCTCTTTCAGGGACAATGGTAAAAGTAACTAAGCTACAAAAATATTTTAAACTATGAGAATTCCTGATCTTAGGTCTAAGCTTTGAGTTGCTATGGCAACTCAGCAATCCTTATAATAGTAAAACTCAAAAGTTGTTTGTCTGTTTGCGTGTTCTGGAATTTTAACACAAACAGTATATTTGTGGCTACAGAATGTTTTGATTAATGGAGTCTTGCATGGTAGCAGCCCTTTTGCAGAAAATAAGCTGCAGTGGATTCCTAGGCAGCAGAAAGCTCAAACATGAAGGAATTGGTCCCATGTTATATCAATATAGAAAAGAAGCTTTGCTCCATTGATGGATAGCAGGTAACAGAGAATATAGCATGCAAAGACACACACACACACACACTGAGGGAGGGAGAGAGAAAAAGAGAGAAAAAAAGAGAGAGAATGTAGAGACTAAGGAAGAAGAAGATTACTGTTCTGCTGCAGTAAAGAGATATAAGTGTCGTGGTGTTCATTAAACAAAGTATGCGTAAGTTTGAGTCTGACAATATATATATATATATATATATATATATATATATATGGGTTGTCCCATAAATAATGCAGTTTTTTTCAATGTACATATGTCGTCATCATCATCATCATCATTTAACGTCCATTGTCCATGCTGGCATGGGTTGGATGGTTTGACCAGAGCTGGCACCTGGGGAGCCGCACCAGGTTCCAGTCTGATTTGGCATGGTTTTCTATGGCTGGATGCCCTTCCTAACACCAACCACTCCAAGACTGTCCATTTGCATGGCACCAGTATCTGCCACCACTGCAGTTTTGCTCGGCTTGAGGGGTCTTCTTCTCAAGCATGACATAATGCCCAAAGGTCTTGGTCATTGCTCCATGAGGCTGAACTCTTGAAAACAACTGCAGCATGGAAGGTGTTTTTGTGTGTTTTTAAACGGCTTATAAACACCTTCCACACTGCAGTTGTTATATATATATAACCATTATGATTTAATGTTACATACAATATGTTTATATATCACTGACTCATAAAAACGCATTTAACAAACACAAACACATAATATCATTGCTTCAACAGAAGAATGGTCATTTTTTACACTTAGTGTCCACTCTCTCTCTCTCTTTCTCCCCCTCCCTCCTTTTCTCTCTCTTTCATGCTAACAATTTTGCTCATTCACATTGTGTGTGTGTGTGTGTGTGTGTGCGTGAGATCATCCTCATCATCATCATCATCATTGTCGTTGTCATACTGGTAAGATTAGACAGGTTGTTACTATCAGAGTCAGTCCATCTATTTCCAGGGAAACTGTTTTTGTCATTTATGTGTATGTATACACACACACACACACACACACACACACACACTGTTTGTGTATATATGTATGTGTATGTGTCATGTGTCTATTTACTGTCAGTTATGGCAATACACAATATCTAAAGATGTAAGAAAAAACAACAAAAAAACCGATCTGTTGCAAGAGATACAAATAATATAAATATTGTGTTTGGAATAAAAGATTTCTGCTAAATCCCAATGATTCCTCTACAATGAATTGGTCCTTAAGAGAGGGATTTTTTTCTGTAGCACCACTGGTTATTCCCCGTCTTTTATTTCTCATATTTTACTTGTTGGACTGCAGCCGTGCTGGAGCGATACTTCGAAGAGTTTAGTTGACCCTAGAATATATTTTCAAAATTTGGTACTTATTCTGTTGGGTTCTTTTGCAAAGCTGCTAAGTTACATGGATGTAAACAAACTAACACAGGTTGTGAAGTGCTGGTGAGAGGGAAAAACACAGATAAAGGCACACACACGTAAATACAACAAGCTTCCATACAGTTTCCATTTCCTAAATTCATTCGCAAGGCATTGGTCAGCCCAGGGCTATTGCAGAAGACATTTGATCAGGGTGTCACACAATGGGATTGAACCCAAAACCACACAGTTGCAAAATGAGCTTCTTAACCACACAGCTACACCCCACACCTACAAATCTAATGGAATGTCATATAATCACATAACTTCAATCTTTCTTTGCAAGATAACACCTAATAAAAAAAAAAACAACTAACCACAATCACCCGAAAAACTTGCCAGAATTTTATTAATAAAGCAGTAAAAACTAGATTATGTCATCCAAGTTGTTTAATGTTCTAGTTTTGAAGCCCTTACGTAGTGGTTGGCATGTTCAGCTTGTCAAATTTTTTATTGTGACTGTTGCTATGTGTGTGTGTGTGTTTTTCATTAATTTTCTAACTTTCAATTAATGTTCGTAATAATTAACTTCTCATCTGCAAACACATGTTCTGACCTGTTTCATTAACACTCATTAGCATTTGCTCGTTATTCTCCGACTTTCTAGAAACGTTGCCGTGAATTTGTCAATGATCTTTTCCTGAGACACCATTATTAGGCAGGACATTGCTGCCGCAGACGCTGCTGCCGCTACTGCTGCTGCTGCTGCTGCTGCTGCATCTTGTATTTATCTCGGAAATAATTACATACAAAAAATTTTTTAAAAAAAAGGAAGAAAAATATAAAGAGTAAAAATTAAAAAAAAATTAAATGTAAAAAGAGAAACATAAATAAAAAAAATATGTTCTGCTTTAAATGGGTCAAAATCTTTCTTTTCTCTTCTTTCTTCATCTTTCCTGTTTTTTGTTTTTTTATTATATCCCGCCTTTTTCACTGAACACATGCCCATCACCTCCAAACAAAAACACCACCAACAACAACAACAGCAACATTCTCAATAGCTTGTTGAAATGGATTCAGATGATGTCTATTCACAACTTGTCGGAAATAACAACACAAACAAACCAACACACACACACACACACACACACACACACACACACACACACACACACACACACACACACACACACACACACACACACACACACACACACATGTATGAATACATATATACTCATATATACATATAAATATATGCATAAATACACACACATATAAATATGTATGTATGTATGTATATATACATATATATATACATATATATATATATATATACATACATACATATGTACATACATATGTATATATAAATAACAAACACACACTCTCTGAAAATAAAAATCATGTTCCAAGCAATAATTATGAATTATTGTGGGCAGCAGTAAGGTTGTTGTTGTTGTTGTTGTTGTTGTTGTCGGTGGTGGTGGTAGTGGTGGGAATGGTGCTGAGTAGGGGTGAAGAACTAAGCTGAAATCTGTTGGTTTTCACTGATGAATGTTAAATATGAGTTTGAGAGTAGTTATAATGGTGATTGACTAAATATTTAATAATGTGTTTGTCCACAGAGCACAGACTATTGCAATTATGTGGCGTAGACAAGTAAACACAGCTTACTGTGGTCAATAATATTTACTGATGGATTGGTTTTAAGTCTTCTCTTCCTACACACACACACACACACACACACACACACACATGCAGATTATATGTATGTACATTAATCATGGCACTCCGTCGGTTACGACGACGAGGGTTCCAGTTGATCTGATCAACGGAACAGCCTGCTTGTGAAATTAACGTGCAAGTGGCTGAGCACTCCACAGACACGTGTACCCTTAACGTAGTTCTCGGGGATATTCAGCATGACACAAAGTGTGACAAGGCTGGACCATTGAATTACAGGTACAACAGAAACAGGAAGTAAGAGTGAGAGAAAGTCGTGGTGAAAGAGTACAGCAGGGTTCACCACCATCCCCATGCTGGAGCCTCATGGAGCTTTGGTGTTTTTGCTCAATAAACACTGATAACGCCCAGTCTGGGAATTGAAACAGTGATCCTACAACTGTGAGTCCGCTGCCCTAACCACAGGGCCATTGCGCCTCCACACATACATTAATATACATATGTGCATGTATATATATATATGTATGTACATCAACATCATCACCATCATTGTTTAACGTCCACATGCAGATGCATGCATGTGCAGATGCATGCATGTGCAGATGCACAGTTAACGTTGACCAACAGGGGCCTCACAGTCTATATATTTCATGTCACACCTTTGTCCTCTGCTCTCTCTCACCCTATAAATCCATGAGCCCTGTGTACTCTCTGAAGTATTATTTAATGTGGGAATCTCTTGGCAGTCACACAACCTGCTAGAAATAGCAGCCAAGTCTCCCTCAACCCACACTATGATAAAAAAAAAATGACACAGTGGACAATGATATAGAAAATTATGGTATGGCCATGGATGGAAGGCCATGTCTGTCCAACCAAGGCTGACCAACTGCTATACACTATGATCGGGTGGAATCGTTAGAATGTCACACAAAATACCATGGAATATTATGAGACAACTCCGAGTTCAAATCACACAAAGACCAATTTTGTAGTTCATCCTTTCAGGATTGATACAATAAAGTACCAGTTTAATTATAGGGTTAATATAATTTGTTGACAAATTTCTCAGTATGTGCTTATGTTAGAAATAATATAACAATATTTTCTGTTTTGTCAATGTTGTGTCGAGGCCCAAGACATATAAATAAAGGTAGTCTGGCCGTGGTAGAGGAGTTGAGTAGCCGTCATGTAGCGATTGAGTAGAGATCATCCGAAGGTGGTAGACAGCAGTAGCAGTAGCTTGAGACATAACAGTCAACAAAGGCTTCATGAAGTTCATATGGTACTAAATTGATGCAAGGTAAATCATGAGGCATTTGTCAAACCATCCAATCCATGGTAGCTTGGAAAACAGATGTTAAATGATGATGACACTGTAGAAGATGATGATGATGATATTGATGTGTGTGTGTGTATCAAAAGTTGATAGACTACTTTGAGGTTTTCTCCAGCTGGGCTGAAACTCAGAGTAGACTCTTAATTTCTGAAATCTAAAGACATCTGTCCTTTCTATGGAAAGTATTGAGTTCTACATCAGATAATATTTGCACAATGCAAAACATGTTTTTTTAATGTACTGCACAACTCCCATGGTTAATACCTAAACATATATACATACATATACATATGTATATAGGTGTATACATACATATATATATATATATATATATATATATATATATATATATATATATATATATACACACACATATGTATATGTGTGTGTATGTGCATGTGTAATACATAATCACACCTTATGGGAAGATATCACAGTGTGATAGAAGTATATAGAGGATACAGTATTGCGTTGTGTATTGTGTATAATCAAAGATTGATATATTTGTAAAACACATGACTTGAAAAACATTTGTAGATTATTTTCATTATATAAACGCATATCTATACACACATGCATTTATGAAATCAACAACAGTCTGTGTTGTGGAAGCAATAAGAACAAAAAAAATCAAAGTAAAAAAAACTTGTAGAATTTTTATCAATTGAAGCAATCCGAAATACTCGCGGCATTATTGTGAACAATTGTGTGGCTGAGATTAAATATACGATATATGGTGGTATACACCTAAGGAGGAAATATAACTATACATGATAAAAGATATCTTATATAAAGATATCGTGTGTGTGTGTGTGTGTGTGTGTGTGTGTGTGTGTGTGTGTGTGTGT
>NC_068990.1:93236745-93237060 GCF_001194135.2 Octopus bimaculoides | reverse complement strand
TGTGTGTGTGTGTTTGTTTGTTCATACACACGTGTAAGTAGATGAACTAATGCGCAGCAAATTACCAGAGATGTTTGGAGTCTGAATTAAAACTACATCAAACTCATGCTGTGGTATGATGCTATCAATGGATCCTCAATATAATTAGTCAACAGAGCCACACATTGAATTTAATTATATATATCTGTGTGTGTGTGTATATGTTTACGCGTATATTTTATGCATATACATGTATACATATATTTATGCGTGTCTATACACATACACACACGTATATGTATAGATATATATGTATATATATATATATATATATAT
>NC_068990.1:93233814-93235612 GCF_001194135.2 Octopus bimaculoides | reverse complement strand
GTAAGAATTAAGAAAATAACGATTTGTTAAAGGAATCTAGAATTATGAAGAATATTTGGTGAGTTTAATGGAAAATTGTGACAGATTTGATAATTTTCTCATTTGGGAGGCAATGGAGGATAATGAGAGAAAGTAATTGAATCATTTGTACAGCTGTTTTGGTATGGATTGGTAACAAGGTAATGGTGGTGTGATGTAGGGTAGTGTAGTGTTGGTGCAGTATATGGTGTAGTAGTGGGGGGGGCGTGACTGGACACTCCATTCGTTACGACAGCAAGTGTTCTGGTTGATTCAATCAATGGAACAACCTGATTGTGAAATTAACATGCAAGTGGCTGAGTACTCCACAGACATGTGCACCTTTAATGTAGTTCTCAGGGAGATTCAAAGGGACACAGAATGTAACAAGGCTGGCCCCTTTGAATTACAGGTACAACTCATTTTTTCCAGGTGAGTGGACTGAAGCAATGTGAAATAAAGCGTCTTGCTCAAGGAGGCAATGTGCTGCTGAGGATTGAACTTCTGACCTTTTGATCATGAGCTGAATACAGGGCGAGGTGTATGATACAGTGTTAGTGTAGCATGTGATGTAGTTTTGAGATAGTGTAGAGTTGGTTTACTAATAGTGTATGGTGTAGTGTAGGTGTGGTGTAATTGGAAGGGTTGTGTGTTGTTGTAGGTTTGGCGTTTAGTAGTTTAGTATTGTTGTTGTTGTTGTTGTTGTTGTTGTATAGCTGCCGCCAGTTCTTAATCAACAGCCAGATTGTTAAACAATTCAGCCAGTAGACATAACCCCCACACCTACCTTCCCAGTTAAACCCAGTCTCCGCTTTGTCCACAGCCCCACTCTACACACCCTTTGACACGCAGTGGTGGGGCATAATGGATGCCAAGTGACAGTCGGCACATGTGACACTTTCGTCACGGTCCAGTCGATTCTCACACTCCAATAGATTCTGCACATTTTAACATGAAGTCATAAAATGTATGGGGTGCAACCTGAACTCATTGCACGCTCTCCACTGTCCAGTCTATCCCTTGCACACCTCAAGGTCCCAGCAATGGCCATTGTAGTGGTAGGGAAGGTGGACTTAGTCAGAATGTGACACTTGCTGTTCCTTTCTATTCACTGCTGGGGGGGGGGGGATCAGAGTTCTGAGGTTATTGTTGTTGCAGTTATTTCTGTGATGACAGAAAATCTGCCTCAGAAAGTTCCATCTGACTCATGTAAGCATGGAAAAGTGGATGTTAAAATGATGACAACGGTATTGTTTTCATTTGCTGTTGGTCAAATACGGTTCCTGTTAGTGCTCCAAATATCATTTTGCTTTAATTACTGCATCTACTATGCATGCTATGAACATGGTACGACATGTGACTACCAGTATTTCAATCTTTTCTATGAAGGATAAGTTTACCATATTCAGTTTGAAAGTTCGTTACCGTTTGATGCTGCAAAACAGGTGAGAGAAGATTTGTGAAATGCTGCTGCGGCATATGGTAGCATTAGAACTGCTGTCCACGGAATTCCGTGTCCTACTCTCTTCACTTTAGTCCAAAGTTTACCATCTAAATAATATTTTGTTTACGGAACTAATCATTGTTCGTCGTGACTCGCATTACTTTTTTTTGTCTATAATTCTTCAAGGTGTGTCTGTAAACATAAACTACACACAAACATATGTATATGAGTACACATGCACGCACATACACATTTATACATACACATACACTCAAGCATATATGTATGTGGGTATAAACATATACATATATATATATATATATATATATATATATA
>NC_068990.1:93231488-93233804 GCF_001194135.2 Octopus bimaculoides | reverse complement strand
ATACATAAATATATATATTTATATTTGTGTATATATATATATATATATATATACATACATACATACATACACACATATATATATAAATAATAAAAACATAAATATAAATGCACACACACATGTATATATATATACATACATATAATAAGAGAGAGAGAGAAAGAGAGGGAGAGAGAGATGTGTACACACACATATACATACGTCTTTATATATATATGTATGGGTGTGTGTGTGTGAATAAAAACGTATGTGTAATTATTCGCACGCAACATATACATACACACACACACACAACTACACTACTTTTTGTTTTCGATGTCTGTCTAGTTGAGATGATAATAATACAATAATGTTGGTCTGAAGAAACTTCCTCCGTCAGAAGACATCACGGTTTTATTTTTGGTGAATTGAAAAGTTTTGGCTGTCATGAAATGACGAGGAACCTCTCAGGGTAGATTTCAACAACTTCACACACAAACACACATACATTTACATACATACATACATACATACATACATACACATTCTCACTGATACCTGCATACATACACTCATACATATATATATATGTATATATATGATGATGATTATGATATATATATATATCATCATCATCATCATCATCATCATCAACAACATTTAACGTATGTTTCCCATGCTAGTATGGGTTGGATTGTTTGACAAGAACTGGCAAGGCCAGAGGCTATACTAGATTCCATAGTCTGTTTTGGCTTGGTTTCTACAACAGGATGCTCTTCCTGATGCCAACCACTCCACAGAGTGTACTGGGTCCTTTTTGCATGGTACCACCACCAGAGCTTTTTATGTGGCGCTTTGTTTTTAGGATCTTATTTCTATTGGGATGGGTGGGTCTTTTTGAGTACAGCAAGGCACCACATATCTCAGTCCTCTGTCATCTCCTTCATAAGGTTCAGCTTTTTGAGATCAGCCTTTACTACTTCATCTCATGTCTTCCTGGGTCTCCCTCTTCCACAAACTCCCTCCACTTTAAATGATTGGCTCTTCTTTATACAATTGTCCTCATCCATTTGCATCACGTGACCAAACCACTGCAGCCTCCTCCTCTCTTGCACTCTGTATCTATTTCCACTTTGCCCAACTTCGCCCCTTCCTTCACTTGCGAAGTAAACAGGAACGCCAGAAAAGCCGCCTGCTGCCGCCAGTCAGCGACGAGCATTGGCAACCTACCCGACCCGTCTTGTAACTTTGCCCCCAAAACACCAGCGCCCTTTCACACATGCATACTGACATCACACATCCAGTGCAGTATACCAGCTTTGTTCCACTCCAGCCTTCACATGTCCCCTACATTTGGGGCCCACATCTCACTACTATGTAGCGTTGTTGCAGTTCATACACAGACACTTGATATAAATCTTCCCTTTAATTCAGAGAGGGAGAGAAACCTTTGGTTGCCAACAGAGGCAAAAGCTCTCTGAACTTTCTCCATCCTCTTCTTATCCTAGCAATGGCACTTTCCTCATTACCATCTGCAGCAGCCTCTTATGCCATGCTTGAGGAGACCTATTGAATCAAGTACATCAACATCAACAGCAATATGAAAATCAAATCAAATGGAAATTGTAGTTGTGAGCCCCATGCCGGTGGCACATAAAAAGCACCATCCAAACGTGGCTGATGCCAATCCCGCCTTGACTGGCTTCCGTTCCGGTGGCATGTAAAAAACACCATCCAATCGTGGTCGATGCCAGCTCCTATGGCTCCTGTGTCGGTGGCATGCAAAAAGCACCCACTACACTCTCGGAGTGGTTGATGTTAGGAAGGGGATCCAGCTGTAGAAACACTGCCAGATCAGATTGGAGCCTGGTGCAGGCTCCTGGCTTCTCAGACCCCAGTCGAACCATCCAACCCATGCCAGCATGGAAAACGGACCTTACACGATGATGATGATGATGATGGTGAGGATTTTCTGTGCTGGCAGGGGTTGGATGTTTAACAGCTGGATGCTCCCCCCTCCTTTTTGGTACCCAGGAATGTGACATCCAATTCCTAAACCGAGATACAAATGATAAGAAACCGGGCTACACATATAGTGAAATCTGGGGATACACATGATAGAAATATTGGGATAGAAATGGTAAAAAAAGGACCCTAACAGGTACACAATAAAAAACAAAAAAAAACAGCGATACACATTTAGATTACCAAGCCAGTGAAGCTATCCTCAAAGTTACCGATATAAAGAAATAAGGTGGGTGTGTTATAAAACTGACAAAGAAGAATAGGTAAGAACAAGGAAAGGACGAAAATTTAGTTTACAAATACAGGTCTTAA
>NC_068990.1:93228596-93231225 GCF_001194135.2 Octopus bimaculoides | reverse complement strand
AGAGAGAGAGAGAGAGTGAGAGAGAGAGAGAGAGTGAGAGAGAGAGAGAGAGAGAGTTAAACTAGATAACAGGTTTGAAATACAAAAGAAATGCACCTAATCTAATGAGGGCATTTTATTCTAAGTTCCTTTGATCTGTTAAGTACTTCACTTGAACCTTTTAGGATTTTCAATAAATCTAAAGGCTGAAATTTTATTCAAATTCTTTCACCACAAATATTTAGAATTTGATCATTTCTAGTCACACATATAATATCTTGGGTAATTTATTATTACCATAGTATCAATGAATAATCCAAACACTTGCTTATAGGATGGTAGTCTGCACACTTCTAGTTTCCTGCTTATTCACTTTCAATGAAGTTCAAAAGCTCTGTTAAAATCAATTAGATTTTACTAATTTAAATGGCACCATTTTGTAATTAACTTTGACCTCCTATTTAAGGTGTCTCCCCATTACAGAGGTCACAGTAATTTGTGCAAGGGATGTGCCTTTTGCAACAGTGCAGTATATTGAAGTTGACAATGCCATGATCTTTCAAATACCAAATATAGCTTGATAAGACTGTGATATTTCTTTTGTTAACTTGGCCAATGTTTTAAGCAACTTCTCTTGAAACTGCACTCACATACCCCAATATGTGATTTAAAGAATTGTGTGTCCTCAGGAACTGAGACAGTAGCTTAATAAATTAGGGCTTCAGCTTTGTATAAATGGCAGGGGAGATATAGCCCTCTTTTATAGAATTGTGGTTATCTCCCTTTGTTTTTGTTTACAGAATTTATGAAGGCTTGCTTCTAAGTGGCATTTTGCTGGTGATGATGTCTTACTGTGGAAAGCTTCTTGGTCAATAATGGAGATTCTCTCACTCAAAAACAATATTTAAAGAGAACAATAATAAAAATGGCAAGAAATTAAAATTTTAAAAAAAATAGAATACGGTGATAACAAATCATGGTTTATTAATTACTATAAATGTTTAACCAGAAGGTTATCACACATTTGACATTTATAGCATTTTAAAGATTTAATTATAATCATAGGAAATTGAAATAATGAATGTTTTAAAATGAACATACATCATCCTCAATACCACCACCACCACTAACACCAACACTACCACCATCACCACCACCACCACTAACACCACCACCACCACTAACACCATCACCACCACCACCCCTATTGTCATCATCATCACTGTCACCATCATCAAAACTACCAGTGTTGCCAGTATCATCATCATCATCATCATAATCAACATCACTGTCAATTGCCATCATCACCATGGTCATCAAAACCAACAACAGCATTGTTTTAATATCTACTTTTCTATGCTTGCATGGGTCAGACAAGACTATATTGAGGCAGATATTCTATGGCCAGAGGCCCTTTCAGTCACCAGTCATCACCTGTTTCCAAGCAAGGGAAACACACACACACACACCATGGGCTTCTTAAGTTTTTATTCACCAATTTTACTCACAAGGAACTGATTGACTTGTAATGCAGTGCAGGACACCAGCAGACAGAGACCATGCAGTGGCACCAAACCCTGAACCATGTGGTTCGGAAGAGCAAGTTTCTTAACCATACATCCTTATGCTCTCTCTCTCTCTCTCTCTCTCTCTCTCTCTCTCTCTCTCTCTCTCTCTCTCTCTCTCTCTCTCTCTCTCCCTCTCTCGTTCTGCTTTGATAATTCATTCAAATTTTGTGGCTTTCCATATTTCCATTTCTCAGATGCCCATAAATGTCCGTATCAATAAAACAACAGCCTCTTTATGGTGCCTTTAGTTTTGCAATTAAGCCCTTGTCTATAAATGCTCACTTGGACAGGATGCTAGTCCCTTGCAGGATTCCTCCTTTTCACCAGCTGAGTAGATTGGAGCAACATGGAATGAAATGTTTTACTCGAGAACACATGTCTCCCGGTCAAGGAATTGAAACCACAACCTTACACTCAATAGTCCCACTCTCTAACCACTAACCCATGCAAAGCCAGGCACCTCCACTAGAGTCTTGTACTCTGGGCACAAGTCAACCAGGTGCTTATGAGTTGAAGCATAATTTAGGAAGATTTATTGACAATCTCTTATGTAACGAGTTTCACAATTTTTTTTTTATTTTCCTAATTAATAGGATATGGAGAGTTTCATCACAGTTGTTTTATGGCTGTATATGTATGTGTTTTTGTATGTATATAGATATGTGTGTGTGTACGTACATACATGCATACCTACAAATACATACATATATATCATACACATGCATAGACACTCAATCTACAAATGTATACATGTGTTTGTGTGTGTATATATGTATATATATTATGTGTGTGTGTGTATATATATATGTATATATGTATGTATACACACATACATAGACACACACATATACATGAGTATATATATATATATATATATATATATATATGTACCCGGTGCAAGCTATGGACACATAAGAGGTGCAGCAACATCAAAGGCAGGTTAACTAGCAAGTTAGTTTTTGTTTGTGGCAGATGTTCAGGTGCAATAAAGACTGCAAACAAACAGGAAACAACTTCTATCTCATTCCAGGGTGAAAAACTAGAGGTAGTCGATAGCTTCCGCTATCTGGGCGACCAAGTTA
>NC_068990.1:93224641-93227784 GCF_001194135.2 Octopus bimaculoides | reverse complement strand
CTGTAGAAACTCTGCCAAATCAGACTGGAGCCTGGTGTTGCCATCCGGTTTCACCAGTCCTCAGTCAAATCGTCCAACCCATGCTAGCATGGAAAGCGGACGTTAAACGATGATGATGATGATGATGATATATATATATATATATATATATATATATACATATATTTGTGTATATATATCTTAGTTATATATTTTTTTTTTTTATATTTGCTTCATAAATTTTTCCTAGGCATTTGGAAGTTGTTTTCATGTTAAAAATAAAGCAAATTATTTCAGTGACACAACAGAGAATTGCAATAATTCAAATAGTAAAACTAATGATTTTAATTTTTAAAGTCCTGGTAATGTTTTCTGCATCAAGTTGCAGACAGATTGGGTTCCAGCATTTCATCTCATCAGATAATAAAGTACGGTAGAATAATCAATCACTTTGATATGATTATAGATTATTTATTGAGTCTGATGGAGTAAATGATTTTGCAAGGGTATAGGGGAAAATTGTTAATTAATCATTATAAATGTAGTTTAGGGTATACATAGACATATTTTGAACAAAATCTGGAGTTATTTTAAATTCTTAAGCTGAAATGTAGATAGAAATAGGAGTGAAGAGCAGCAGAATGTCAATACACACATCAGATTCCTCTTATGCCCAATTTTTCACCAAACATGTTTTTTGCCCTCCATTGTTCATACACATTTACAATGCCCATCCAGTAGAGCATGCTCGCTTCATTTCTTTCCAATCTTCTAAACTCCTCTGCATTTAGGCCCAGCTTATGCTTTATAACTATAACACAAAACATTTTTCACAATTTTTCCTTCCTCTTGAGGGAAAGGACTTTTATTGCCAGCAATGGGGGTAGTGGTTCCCTCAATCCTTTCCAACCTATTCTTACCTTGATTACTACACTTTCAGAGCAATCACCTACCTTACTAATTCCACCTGTTCGGTAACAAAATCTATTGATTAGTTCAAATGAGCCATGTGAACATTTCAGAGAGTCTATTTCCAATGAGCTCATATTGCACCTGTGCATCTGTCACACATGAAACTGACTTTAGTCTCCGTTAGTCCACCTGTGATTCTAGACAGATTACACACCTCATATATGCAGACACACATTTATAAATATGACATGTGTTTACATATATTTACATCTGGCCTTGACAAGTTTATCACTTCTGACAATATTCCTCCACTTTATTGTGATTTACTGCAGACCATCCAAGAACATGCCATAATTGCCAGAGTATTATTTGGATTAATTATGAATCCAAGGTCTTGAAGCCTAAATTAATCAATGGATTTAAAAAGACTATTTTCCAAACTAAATACAAAGATTTAATAAGAATATACAAACGATTCAGATTACACAAAGTAAATGCAAACAGAATTATATCTTTAACCCTTTCGTTCCTGTATTTCTATGTGCCATCCTTGCTACATTCACCCATCTTTTTTGGAAACATTCGCTAGACAACATTTGCCTCTCTACTCTCACCTTCCTTTTCAAGTGATACTTGAAAAAGTTGATGAGAGATTGACCAGAGAGGAAAGTGTTTGTCTCTAATCCTTTCAGACATGTCCACCAGATGCATTCTTTCGCCATAGCCACAAGTACGATGAAAATAACTCTTCCTTCCCATTTGAAGGAAGGCGGCTTGACGATATTGACGATAGACTCAATTGATAAACCGACTTGTCCCACATGTGACAGCAGTCGTTCGACATAAGATAGATAGAGAGGTAGATAGATAGATAGATAGATAGATAGATAGATAGAGAGAGAGAGAGAGAGAGAGAGAGAGAGAGAGGTAGATAGATACATGGCTAAAAAGATAGATAGATATTTATACATATGCATGCACATATATACATATACACCAACACATACATATTCGGTTTTACGACTGTACATATATACATGTATACATACACAAACACACACAGTCTTGCCACGTTGTCATGTCGTCTTTTGTATTCGCATTGTGCCAAATTCGGGCATTTGCTAACGATGTGCCACACCGTTCCACCCCTCTCACCACACATCCTGCACTCGTCACTGTTGGTAGCATTGGTAGTATTATCAATTCTGTACTTCACATGTTTGGCCCTTAATACTTGTACTTTTGCAGTGCAATATAAGTGCTTCTGTCTCTATCTTCAGGTCACTCCTCCTCATCCATAGCCACCGGTCTTCTCTATTTCTCATGGCATTTGTACTTCCGGCAAACTGACCGAACATTTTGTCTCCTTCAGTGTTGCTTCTTTTTTTCTGTTTCTTTCCTCTTTAAGTTTTTCCTTTTTTACACAATTATCAATATTAATGATGCCAGACGTCTTCACATGTTTCATCAACGGTTCCCCAGTATTTTTCATATACCACCCTAAGCTGTTTTCCTCTGCTTCCATACAGTCCTGGCAAATGATCAAACCTCTCCTACCTTTTCTTCTGGACAAGTACAGCCTGTCGGTGTCACTCTTAGACTGAAAGGCTCCGTGCACTGTCAATATTTTTCTTGTCTTCATTTATCAGTTCTTTCTTTAGCCAGAATATGATTCCAGCTCCATACCAAAGTGATGCCATCGCCCGTGTATTAACTGCTTGGCTTCTATTCCATCCAGACAAGTTTGAGCGCAGCACCAATCTTAGTCTTCAGAAATATTCCATTCTCAGTTGTTCTTCCATTTCCTTTATTATTATACAGGACAAGGCATCGTCTAATGGTTAACGTGTTGCATTCACAATCGCGAAATCGTGGTTTCAATTCATAGACCAAGTACTGTGTTGTATTCTTGAGCAAAACACTTCATCTCACTTTGACACCTGAGGCGTGGCACCTGTTCATGCTACATTGATTTGATGGCGGGAGTAAGGTAATGTCCAGCACAAACATCTGATCACCATAAAAAAAATCACCTGTGCAGGTCATTTGGCAAAAACTGAACGCTCATACATCGTCTTCGATGGGAGAGTGTCATTATATATCAGTATACTGTTATTACACATACATATTTATTTATTATCCATATCCATACATATATATATGGCTTGGCTTGCTTTTATGTGTCACTTTGTTTACATTCTACTCAGACACACACACATGTGTGGGCAAATATATGAATATGTATATATATA
>NC_068990.1:93221881-93224579 GCF_001194135.2 Octopus bimaculoides | reverse complement strand
ATATATATATATATATATATATATATACATATATACATATACATATATATGCACACACACGCGCTCGCACACATGTATTAATTTCACTGCTTACGTCTATCTCTATTTATGACTGGATTTTAAAAGTCTTCACAAAAGAATTCTTTTAATTTTGCTCAGCAAGAACACGGACTCATAGGTTTCTGTCAGATTATATTCTTCAGATAAAACATATCCTTGGTGTTGTTCTTATCTCGACCAAAACACATACTGAGAATATGTGCTCACTGCATAGCATCGCTGCCATTTTATTGAAATGTAGCTTTGAAAACATTTCAAATATGTTAGAATATATCAGAATAAATGGCTGTTTTGTTACGATCATGCCTACTTATTTATTTATTTATATTTATATCTGTTCATCATAGTTTATAATCTTACAATTTCATGAAAAGTCACTCTGTTACTTGTTTAATGAAAAGATAGACAGTCATTATTGCTTTAACTAGGAAGATGATATGAAGATACAGTGCTGTGGTGTATGTAGTTGACACTCGAGTGGTGGTGGTTGTGGTGGTGGTGGTGGTAGTTAACACCAAAGTGTACAGAAGTTTTGAATTAACAACACAGTATACATTATTGGTAGGTTAACAACATAGTGAACAGTGGTATTCTGATTAAGACATTTACTCTCAGATTAAAATTTCTGCTCTATTTCTTTCCCATGAAAGAAACAGGAGGTCAATCTACTGCCAACATTGATAAAGAAGATGTGTTGACATGCTCTTATCGGTGATGGGCATATATGTACTGCTACTGTAACTGGAATATCTCTGGATGGTGAACAGGTATAGTCACATCACAGTTTATTAGACATGAGCTGCTCCCTAGGGTCACATGTGGTTCAAGAAAGAGGGCACCTGTCACTCGGATTCTCGTCTAATATTCAGTCTACTACGCGGCCATGCAAAATGGTCTGTGGAACTTCAATCCTGACATTTTGTAGATGGTTAATAGTGGCAGTCTTGTAGGAAGAGGTTCTCAGTTATTCTGTTTGTCAATGAAGATGAAGTGTCTCTACATTAAAGTTCCACCATAAATGTTACACTTTGCTATTTTCTAAGTTTGATACGAATATCACAGAATGCTTTTGTCGAAGGGGGTCAGGGGCATTCTTTTATTCTTGTGTCAGTCATTTGACTGTGGCCATGCTGGAGCACTGCCTTTAGTCAAACAAATCAATCCTAGGACTTATTCTCTGTAAGTATAGTACTTATTCTATCAGTTTCTTTTGCTGAACTGCTAAGTTACAGGGATGTAAACACACCAAAATTGGTTGTCAAGCGATGGTGGGGGGACAAACACAGACACACAAATATATACATACAAACATATATACATATATATATATATGCGTGTGCGTGTGTGTGTACACACACGATGGGCTTCTTCCAGTTTTCCGTCCACCAAATCCACTCACAAAACTTTGGTCAGCCCAAGGCTATAGTAGAAGACACTTGCCCAAGGTGCCACACAGTGGGACTGAACCTGGAAGCATGTGGTTGGAAAGCAAGCTTCTTACCACACAGCCACGCCTGCAACTATATGTGGAGCATCTCTGTTACATTATTGTAAAATTATGCTTACATTATTTTGCTGGAGCTAGTTGCAGGATATGAGGCCCAGTGGCTGAGGTGCTGCACTCCTGACTCAGAAGTGAATTGTATTCTTGAGCAAAACACTTCCTTTTATGTTGTTCCAGTTCACTCTGATGGGTTCCAGGAAGAGCTGGGAAGTTAACCCAACAGGAGACTGGCATACCATCCAGGGAGTTTGTAAGCTGAATCCCATTCTAGATGACAGAGAAACCAGGTTAAACTCATGGCAGTCCTGGTTTAGGACAAATGTTGCCGTAATTTAGCCCCATGAAACATCATTTCCAGCTGGCTATATGACATGATCTGTGTCCTTATATTTTCAAACAAGGGAATTTAGCACCCCCACTCAGCTCAAAACAAATTATTCTGTGCTGATGAAGGGAAATAACCCAGAAATTGCGATACAAAGATATTGTTTTTAGCTGTGTGGAGCTGCTAGATTCCCTTGTTTGAAAATATAAGGACACAGATCGTGTCGTATAGCCATCAGGAGACTATGTCTCTTGGGGCTAAATTACAGCAACATTTGTCCTAAACCAGGACTGCCATGTTATGTTGGCAAACAACCTTTATCACCAAAGTACTGTTGCTGAATATCTCCTGTTGTGAGATTTTAAAATTGTAATTTTCTAATGTAAAATCAATGAGTAACATTCGTAACATTCTTCTTAACCCTTTTGATAACAATCTGCCTGAGACTGCCCTCGTTCCAATAAGAAAGATTTCTTGTTTTAACATGATTTTAATCAAAACCTTCAATCAAACCTTCATGTTAATTTATGTTCTCTATACCTGCTTAATACAGACAGTCATTTTAATAGTTTTTCTTATATTCTTTTATTCTTTTACTTGTTTCAGTCATTTGACTGCGGCCATGCTGGAGCACTGCCTTTAGTCGAACAAATCAACCCCAGGACTTATTCTTTGTAAGCCTAGTACAGGTGGTGGTGGTGGTAGTGGTGGTGGTGGCAGTGTAGTGGTGGCAGAATGGTGGTGATGGTTGTGGTAGTGGTGATGGTGGCGGCAGAGTGGTAGTGGTGGTGGTGGAGGTGGGGGGGGGC
>NC_068990.1:93217658-93221676 GCF_001194135.2 Octopus bimaculoides | reverse complement strand
TAGTGGTGGCAGAGTGGTGGTGGCAGTGTAGTGGTGGCAGAATGGTGGTGATGGTTGTGGTAGTGGTGATGGTGGCGGCAGAGTGGTAGTGGTGGTGGTGGAGGTGGGGGGGGGCAAGAAAGTTTAACTTTATTTTAGAGAAAACTTCTTGTCAAAAGAATTCCTGTTTGCACCATGTGTGTCTTTTGTATTTTATTAATTGAATTTCTCTGGCTTCGATTTTTGCGCATCATGGTGGTTAATTCCTATAGCAGTGAGTTAGAATTCATTGATACTATTTATTGATTGATTTAAGATATTAATTGTTTATAAATGATTTAATTAGAGAAAGGGAGCTTGGACTTGGAGAAAATAATTAATGCAATATTTCTATGTCATCTCTAAATGCTAACAAAGCAAGTGATATCGGGATTTATTGATTGTAGACAGGAGTGGAGTTACCATGTAGTTGATACTGAATCAATGCTTTCATTATGGTGAATGGTAAGGATTAAAAAATACAAATTTACTGATGTAATTTAAATGTTACAAAGACTAACTAGAACACGACGAATTCAGCTTGGAGACAGGAAATCAATGCCCACGAATCAATGTCTTGTAAATATATGTAAAAAACACTTATGTGTAATCAACACAACTGTATTCAACGTACCTTGGCAGGTGAAAGTGACATATGAGATAAAAATCGACAAAAGGTAAGAACCATCTTCTCAATATACATCAACAATCGTTATATCATAACAGCAAAATTCACCCAAGTTCAGTTGAGATATTTTTATGATATTTATACTGGACTAACAGCATTTCACCGATGTCTCTAACAAGATTGGGAGATTTATGCTGAGAAAGCACCAGAGGAATTTTAAGAGCAAAAATTGACATTAATTGATTTTTGACTGCAACACAAGGTTACAATGATCCCATCAAATTCCACTGAATGAAGCAGAAAATGTGAAGATGGCAATAAATCAATCAGATACACACTGGCTGCTGATTCTTGGTTGAAAGAGAATAAATATTCAGGTATAATACGGTTGGGGGCTTTCATGCAGTTGACATTATGCCACCAAAGTGCAACCTCTACGTAGTTGCTCAACCTCCTATAAATAGCAGCTAGATCTCCTTCAAATGAAGTCACATAAGATAATGAAGTTTTACATTCACCATATCTAAATGAAGAAGGGATGTTTAAGGCTGAAGAGGTTTTCATCATCTTCATCTGCTCGATCAGAGACAAGCAACAACAACAATGCTAAACCAGAGAAAAGGTGTTGTAGAAACATACAGCAGGCAAAAAGGTTCTCAGAAAATGACAAAGAGACCATGCTCTGGACTATGCCAATCCAAACAGACAAAGTGATCAATGTTAATTGACCAGATATTGCTGTCAAGGACGAGTAGGAAAGGAAATACTTCCTAATCAAAATCTCAATTTCAACAAATGGTAATGTGTCTCCATAGGAAATGGAGAGAAATTATCTAAATGTAAAGATCTGTAAATAAAGATAACCAAGAAAACAGCACCAAATAAACAATCTCTAGACTGATAGACGTCTTGAGAAGGTGTAAAAACATATAAACCACCATGGCTGTGTGGTATGAAGCTTGCTTCCCAACCACATGGTGTTGGGTTCAGTCCCACTGCATGGCACCTTGGGCTAGTGTCTTCAACTAGAGCTTCAGGTCAACTAAAGCTTTGTGAGTGGATTTGGTATATATACCATTATAATTCCACACTAGAAGCTAAGTACAATAAAAGAAGAAGTTTAGATAAGAGTAAAAAAAACCCCAGAAAAACTAAAATATAAGAACAGAAACAAAGGACAAACTTGAAAAAAAAATCGGTAAGAAAAACCAGAAATGATTCAAGAGATGTGAACTGGAAGCCTGAAATGCAGCTACACAGATTCAATACCCAGTCATACAACTTGCATAATTAACTGGAATGGGGTATGTTTGCCATTGCAACCTGTCTAAATTAGCTGAAGAATATATTGCACAATTATTTTCAGGTGTCTGCAAGGATTTAGCCCACCATAGACACACTTAATCCTTGATCTGCTTCCAGTGTTATTGGAAACAAAATGTGCAATGCTTGGTTAGAAAAATGAAACTGTCTTTGAAAAGTTAAGGTGCAACAGGGTGCAACAGAATGACAGGTGCAGCTGGTTAAAGCCGATAGGTTGTTAATAGTCTGACAAACTGACTGAGGGTTCATATCTCATGTCAATGCAGGGGACCCCTTTTCTGGGAAGGACCTGATTGTTAATGTCACTATACAACAATGGCTGCTTCCAACAGGGAATAAACCAATAATTGGTAAGGCTTTACTTTGGAGTGATAGGTTCAAATCCTAGAGTGGGCAGAAAACTGTTATGGAAAGAGACCTTATCCAATAAAAATATATTACTCAAGCATTCAACATGTTGTAGACATGGCTGAACTTCACAACATCACAAAACAAGCTAACAGGAACAGAATAAATGTATGCACAGTCTGTGTGCAAACAATTAAATAAAAAATGGTTTTTATATGGACAGAAACAGTTGCAAAAACAATAAACTAGAAGATTCCAAACAAAAATATTAATTTCAGAAATTACTGTATTTGATGGCAATATAAGACTTTTTTACCCACCAAAAAAGTCTCAAAAAAACCAAAATCTTCCTGGGTCCTATATGCAAAGTTTAGCAATATTATGTGCTTTGATGCACTGGAAATGTTTTTTTCCTGAATATTTCCTGCTGAAATCAGGTTGCATCTGATACACCAGTGCATCTTTAATGCCATCAAATACAGAATATGATTTCCATAGTAGTAAGTTCAAATGATTTTTAACAGAAATTTCCTTTTGTTTTTACTTTTAGCCAAAAAAAATCTGAACACAACACTTGAACCTGGAATGTTGTTTAGAGTTCTTGGCTATAAAAAAATTACATCTGAGAAGAACAAAATGGTACTTACTGACAATTTGATATGCTTCAGTCGCATCGGTCCAAACATAGCGTAATCACAGGTCTGGAAAATATAAAGAGGAACTTTTAGAACAAAGAATATAATGTTTAATGGATGCTTTTATGCAGAAAAGTTTCCCGTATTAAAACTCTAAGACATTATCATTTAATTAATCCAACATCACCACACAGCTTTTCAATGCCTTTAACTGGAGAATTCTACCTTGATGCAAATATTTGGGCCAGGTTTCAGTGGCACTGGAAAGAGTAATGGAGTGGGGATGGAAACCCCTTCATTCTCTGATTAAGCTATTAAAAATAATCAGGAATTCAAATTAGCAAACCAATTAGGAGCTTCCTTAATTTGTTTGAAATAGCAGTCAAATCTGCCTCAAATCACACCATGCCATCTTCAAAAGAGAGCATATAGTACAATGTAGTACTAGATAGCTCTTATCCTGAATAACAGATGGAATGGTCACATTGGAACAAATTGCTGGAGCAAGATTGATCTAGAACTAAACAACAACAACAATGACAACAACAACAATTTATATTGTCATTACTTAATGATGTCTTATCTATTTCTGATTTTACTTTTATAAACTTTCTTCTCCATGCAATAAACATCAATTTCTGACCAAATTGTAATATATTCAGTGTTTGTAATGTTGTTGTTGTCATAGCAACAGAATACCAAACATTGAGAACTCTTTAGTTGAGACGTGACACCTTATCTAGTCGAGCAACTGTGATTTATCAGTATTACGTTATCACATCACAAAACAGTCACATGACGATTCTGTCACATGTCACCCACATCCCCAGACATTCATACTGCCGTCAAACAGTTACTTGTCACAGTTTAGTCACAACATGTCACCCTACATTCACAATATACCCTTATAGTAAGGGTATATTGCTTAGCAGTATTTCATCTGTCTGTACATTCGGAGTTCAAATTCCGCCAAAGTCGGCTTTGCTTTTCATCCTTTCGGGGGTGATAATTTAAGAACCAGCTGCGTACTGGGGTCAATCGAATTGGTTGCCCCCCTCCCGCCCAC
>NC_068990.1:93215141-93215748 GCF_001194135.2 Octopus bimaculoides | reverse complement strand
ATATATATGCTTTTCATTCTTATATACATTACATTATGCATATTTATGCACATATTTAAATATGTATAAAAATATATATGTATTTAGGCATACACATACACACTTATATACCTATATATATAAATATATATTCATATAAATATATGTGTGTGTGTGTGTGTCTATGCATAATAGTTTGCTACTTATCTTCTGACAGATTTGTTAATCTTCAGCAGTGACATACCTTTCTCTGTAGGACTGGATTTGCCACAACCAACACTGCAACCACAACCATCACCACCACACAAATACTACTACTACTACTACTACTGCTGCTGCTGCTGCTGCTTCTGTTGTTGTTACCACCACTACAACAATGACGACCTCCCTCACCATGTCTGTTATCACCACAACCATGATTATCACATCATCATCATCATCGACAACAACAATTCACTTTGAAATTTGATAATGGTTTGGTCGGATTCTTTTTACAGTTTGCTTAATATTTTACAAGCAGAGATGATCAGATACACATACATGTATGTATGAAGGACTTTAATGGTGTGTGTGTGTCTCTCTCTCCCTCTCTCCCTCTATGTATATATATATATATATATATATATAT
>NC_068990.1:93213564-93215016 GCF_001194135.2 Octopus bimaculoides | reverse complement strand
TGTATATGCATATATACATACATATATGTACATACCTACATATATATGTATATATACATGTATATATGGGTACAGGAAGTAAAAAAAAACCTGAACAAAATGAAAGACAAGAACATAAAAAAACAAAAACATGGAAAATGAATTTTTGTTTTTGAACAATGAAAGAAACAAATAGAGAAACGAGACAGGCAACATAAAGAACAATCCCTTCATCAGTTGTCCCCTGTTTTATCTACTGCCACCTTCCATTCTGCAACTATCTGTTATGGGTAGGATTTTGTATATAACCAAAATACAGCAAGCAAGAACAACATAACTAGGACAACTCAGACTACCCAGCAGGTCACCCCCCTTCTTTACGCATGCACCTGATGTGGCACAAACTGCACAGACTGATGGAATGCAACTGAATGCACAAAATAATGGACGGTTGCAGGATGGGTTGAAACAGGATGAGTCATACTGAAGAAAGAATAGTCCCAAGTCTATCTTCTGATCTCCGTTAACATTGTGGAATTCCTGACTTAGATCCACTGGTAAAATATAACCCAGCCATGGATGACACCAGGTAACCACAAACTGTGAACAGGCTTTACTCAACTCACTAACTGACATATAACCATTAGTCAAAAAAAATGACATTTAAGCACACACACACACACATGTATGCATATATGATGTACACAGCTCTCACACAGGATGGATGAAGACAGGTGTGTAAAGAAGTGCCAATCTCTAACTGTAGAGGGAACCTGTGGTAGAGGTAGACCCAGGAAGACATGGGACAAGGTGGTCAAGCATGATCTTTGAACTTTGGGCCTCATGGAGGCAATGACTAATGACCAAGACCATTAGCAATTGAGGGGACCCGTCAAGCCAAGTGCACCCATGCTGGTGGCACGTAAAGAATACCTTTCGAGCGTTGGGCCTCACGGAGGCAAAGTGGCTGAGTTCCTTTCAAGTGTTGGGCTTCATGGAGACCTTTGGCATTATGTCATGCTTGAGAAGAAGACCCATCAAGCCGAGCCAAATCACAGTCATGGCAGATACTGGTGTCACACAAATGGCACTTGTGCTGGTGGCATGTAAAAGCACCCATTACACTCTCAGAGGGGTTGGCGTTAGGAAGGGCATCCAGCCATAGAAAACTATGCCAAATCAGACTGGAGTCTGGTGCAACCTTCCAGCTTACCAGTCTTGGTCAAACGGTACAACCCATGCCAGTATGAACAACGGATGTTAAATGATGATGACGATGATGAAGATAATGATGATATACTCAGTCACCATATTCCCTTTCATATTGGCTAACTCTGATGAGTGTAAAGTTACATAATTGGATTGTTACCAAACACTCCGTTCTATTTTTACACGAAACCAATTGGTAAGATCAGCAGTGATGGATATTTAATGCTATACTTTTCGGATAATATATATATATATATATATATA
>NC_068990.1:93209162-93213394 GCF_001194135.2 Octopus bimaculoides | reverse complement strand
ATCAGTGTATAATTTACAATACAAAGCTATCTTCAGCCGCAAAAGTATTTCTCTCCCAGGAAATTATATCACATCGGCATTTCTTTCTTCCTCATTTAACGCCGATGTGATGTAATTTCCTTTGAGAGAAATACTTTTGCGGCTGAAGATAGCTTTGTATTGTAAATTATACACTGATATAAAGCTTGAAACACGTGTACCGCAGAATCCTTTGTATTTTTGTTGTTATTTTTGGGATTTACAATTTATTCTTTCACCTCAACCACGAGCTGGCATACACAGGTGCTTACAATTGTCAAGTATTACCTCTAAATTTTACTTTACCTATATATATATATATAGACACACGCACACATATACATATTGTGTGTATGATTTTTAGCAGAAATATTCAATGTATACCTTTTATTAATTAACTGATTAACTAAATCCAATGTCCCCAAGCATGTTAATGCTAGTCTCCCTCAATTAGTAACCTGATAATCACTTTGAAATTCTAATGCTTTACACTTCAGATATATCTAATTTCCATTTTCTACCATGCAAGCTTTTTCACCACATATAATTCTCTGTAACCATTGTAACAAGTGAGATATATCTTGTGGCATTTTAACATATTTCATTTTCATTTTCACGGATATTTATAATTGATTTCAATCATTTTATTTGTTGGGTATTTTGGGTTTTTTTTTTATTAATCATTTTAGAGTTTGATTTCCTCATTAACAATTCACAACACACCATGAACTATTATCGTAAATCTGCTTAAAGAATTTTTACAGGTTTAAATAAAACCACACACCCACACACATTCATGCAATTCATGTTTGTATGTATAGACAGACAGAGAGACAAACAGAAAGATGGACGGGCAGACAGACAGACAGACAGACAGCAGGTGGCACATAAAAAACACCATTTGAGCATGGCCTTTGACAGTACCGCTTGACTGGACCTCGTGCCGGTGGCACATAAAAGCACCCACTTCACTCTCAGAGCTGTTGGCGTTAGGAAGGGCATCCAGCTGTAGAAATTCTGCCAAATCAGATTGGAGCCTGGTGCAGCCATCTGGTTCACCAGTCCTCAGTCAAATCGTCCAACCCATGCCAGCATGGAAAGTAGACGTTAAACGATGCTGCTGCTGCTGCTGCTGCTGATGATGATGATGATATATACAACAGGCTTCTTTCTGTTTCCATCTATCAAATTCATTCACAAGGCTTTGGTTGGCAAAGAGCTATAGTAAAAGACACTTTCCCAAGGTTTCCCACAACAGGATAGAACCTGAGATCATATGGTTGGGAATCAAATGTCTTAACTACACAACCATGTCTTCAAAACATTTAAAATATTTTTTCCAGATACTAAGTGGTTCTTCTTTGTAATTTGAACCTCAGTTATTTGTATATATTCGTCAGAATCAAAAAATCTCATGGCAAGTATTAACATGTTTACCTTCCTGCCAGACATCTAACATTTCTCTGCCGTAGCACTAACATTAGGCATTATTTATAAATTATTATAACAAATTATTGGATAAAATTTCCCTTTATAATGCCATTAATAACTCTTTCTAAGATCTTCAAATTAATTCGCATATTTTTATGATTTCGGTTTAAATATAGAAATAAATTATTTTCCTGCTTAAAAATAAATGAATAAATTTTTAAAAAGGTAAAAAAAAAAGATAAAGAGGCAGTACAAAAGTTACCTGTTCGTGTTTCACTAAAATAACTTAATAACCCCCAAAATCAATATCCACCCTGCATGTAAACACAATTATGCAGGACTTAATAACGAGTTCATTTCATTTATTATAAACGAGCAAGAATTAGAATTTTCTGCTCAATTCCAACTGTTAAAATAACACCTCCACCCACTTATTTCCAATGAGCGCGTGCGCAGACACACACACACACACACTCACATGCATGCTCGCGCGCGCGCGCACACACACACACACACACACTCATATGCATGCTCGCACACACACACACATTCAGCACCTACCTTGCTATTTCACTCTTTATCACATCTGACCCTTTCTACCCATCTATTACTGACCCCTAATAACCCTCTTTTCTCTGTATCACTCAGATTTCTCTTTTATCAATTATTTTCTTCAGCTTCTTTAATTAAATTTAACGAATGGAATCCTCGAATCTGTTGCAATACAGAGAAGAGTCTGTTTCAGAAGAAATTCTGCAATCTCTGTTCTTGTTTGTTTTATTTTGTTTTTATCTTTATTTCTAAGTCCCTTGCATGTATTGAGTTCTTTCTCGATGTTTTATACTTTTCATATATCTGAATATATGTTTAAAAAAGAAAAAACTTACATTATACGTATGTGAGTATATATTTATGAGTGTGTGTGTGTATCTATATATGCATATGTATGTGTATATGTGCGTGCATGGGTATGTGTGTGTTTGCATGAATGTGTATGCACATTTGAGAATGTGTGTATATATGGATATATTTGTGCATGAGAGTGTGCGTGTGTGCATGCGCGCGCACGTGTGTGTGTGTGTGTGTGTGTGTGTGTGTGTGTGTGTGTGTGTGTGTGTGCATGCTTGTTGTTGATTCAACAAGTGTCTAACCAAATAGTGAAATAATATCCTGACATTTATTTGTATAGAAGAAATACCATATCGCATACATACATACAAATATATACACACGCACTTTCTTGACTTTTGTACATAATTCTATGTACTGTACATGTACCTTTGATGGGTTGTAGTGCACCTGAGCACTATACACAATAATTTCATTATTATTATCATTATTATTATTAAATAACAACATACAAATATTAACCAACTTGTTTCAGTGTATCCTTATTTGTATATAACAAAATTGACATTTTTACACCTTTACAGGAAAGTCCTAAGAATATTGAAGTATTATCAAGTATTTGGTACTTAAAGCAAAAAATGCAAAGGAAAAAATCTTTGAAGAACTCCAGCTGACATACAAAGATAATGTCTTATCATTTACAAATATGAAAATATTGAGTTAAGACATTCGTAAGTGGAAGAAATACGGTTAATGGTGACAAAAATGCCAAGTCAACCACAAGAAAACCAGGAAAACTTTTAAAGATTCTTCAGGAAAAATTGTAAAAGAAAATTGATGAATTTGACTGAGATTTCTTTCACAGTGGCTCAGTATTAATGGTGGAGGCACAGTTCAAAATATTATCAAAAAGTTTTGGTGAATGGAATTATATTCTCAGATGCAGGTGAAAATACACCATTTCGAGCATGGCCATCGCCAATACCGCCTGACTGGCCTTCGTGCCGGTGGCATGTAAAAGCACCCACTACGCTCTCGGAGTGGTTGGCGTTAGGAAGGGCATCCAGCTGTAGAAACTCTTCCAAATCAAATTGGAGCCTGGTGTCGCCTCCTGGCCCACCAGTCCTCAGTCAAATCGCCCAACCCATGCTAGCATGGAAAGCGGACGTTAAACGACGATGATGATGATGAAGAACAACCATGCTTATAGGTACATGTATGGCTGTGTGGTTGAGAAACTCACAGATAGACAGACAGACTGACTGACAGACAGACAGAAAGATAGCTACACATACACACACTGATACGTCTGTTGTATGGTCGTCAGACAAAACAGAGAGAGGGGGAGAGAGAGTCATCTGATTCTGTTTTGTATCTTGTTGCAGATGTCTCCACTTGTCTTGTACTCACATCACCTCACAGCACATAATTACACAACTCCTCAATGATTACAGACGAATATTGTCAAATATGCTGGAATTAATTAAAATGATCCAAAACATTCAATTATCACAATAACATAAACATAATTATTGTGAGATATAAATACTAATTATGTTAATTGCACAACAGTTTAATTGCCTGTTGTTCTTCTTCTTCCTATTGTCACTGTTGTTGATGCTGTGGCTTAATGCTTTCCATGTTGACTGCAGTTAATCTGATTCTTGCTGTTGCAGTTGTGGAGATAGTGGTGGTGGTGGTGGTGGTGGTGGTGGTGGTGCTTGCAGTTTGAGGTTATGGTTCTGTTTGTTGTTATTCTTGTTGGTGTTACTATTGTTGTTGGTGGTGATGCTGATGCTGATGGTGGTAATTGCTGTCATTGTTACAGATGACGCTTTTGTTCTCTTGTTCTTCTTATTGCTATTGTTACAATTGTTCTTGTATTAGTTATAATAATAATAATAATAATTATTATTATTATTATTATTATTATT
>NC_068990.1:93198425-93209152 GCF_001194135.2 Octopus bimaculoides | reverse complement strand
TTATTATTATTATTATTATTATTATTATTATTATTGGTAAGGTATCAAGCTGGTAGAATCGTTAGTGCACCGGATGAAATGCTTAGCAATATTTCGCCCATCGCTACATTCTGCTGAGGTCGACTTTGCCTTTCATCCTTTCAGGGTTGATACATTAAGGACCAGTTGAACATTGGGGTCCATGTAATTGACTCATCCCCTCCCTCAAATTGCTGGCCTTGTGGCAAAATTGGAAACCATTATTACTGTTTTTGTTAAGGCAAGCACCAGCAGAATCCTGACCACATTGGAGAAAAGCCTTAGCAACATTTCTTCAAGCTCTTTATGTTCTTAAGTCCAAATGCTGCCGTGATAGTGCAAGTGATACAATTGTTTCTCTTCGTTAATGCCTGGTCCTGACCAGCTTATTGTTGATGTTGATATTGTTGTCTCTTCAGGTTTGTCTAAGTTAGGCTGATGTTGTAGTCATTATAGATATGGCTGATTCTTTCTCTTTCTTTTTTTTCTCAGAAGTGATTGTTCAAGTAATGGCAGAGACTGTGAGAACTACTGCAACAGGCTGCAGTCCCAAGTGCAGTTACTGCAGCCTATTTCACTAACAAACTGTGTCCCTCACATGCCTAACAGAACCTTAATTTTCTATAATTTTGTTTCATTGCATATGTGGTCATTTGGTGTTGCGTGTGTTGTGTGTTGCGATGCTGTGTTCTGGTGCTGTTTGCATTCTGTGTAATGTATGATGGTTTCTTGTGGAGAGACTGCAGTCCAAGAAGAACTGGCATAGAATCTATGATATAGCTTGTACAGCATTGTTGTTATTCCTGTCCACTGTCCAATAGCCATGTATGCTATTGTCTCAATTTCTCTTTTATGGTGTCTTCCAATGTCTTCCATGTCTCCTCCTTGTAAAGCATGTTTATGTTGTTGAATGGAACAGTTGGTTCTAGTTAATGTTCTCTGCTATTGTTGTTGCACTTTTTGTTATTGTTGTAATTATTTTAACTGATATTAATATCTCCATTGTTATTGCAATTACTGAGGCTTCTGCTAATATCGTTGTTGAGTGATATCCATTCCATTTAGAAGGTAATAGTTGAAATCATTTTGTGTTATTGTTGAAGTGTTGTTGTGGTTGATGTTGCAATATTGGTTGTGTGATGGGGATTCAGTGGCTGTATGTGTTGGTGTTGTAGTGGTTGAGTGGTTGGTGTTGTAGTAACTGCATGATGGTGCTGTCGCAGCTGTGTGCTGCTGCTACATGATACTTTACCGTGTTGGCGTATCAACCCAATCTATGTCCCTCTTGTCTAAATGATGTTACAGTCGACGTTCTGGTTTCACTAGTCTGTGGGTGGAAGGGTCAAGCTGTAATAACAATGGCTACCATAGTTACAAACAATAAATAGACCAGCAGAGTAGTGATTATTTGATTAGAAAGTGTCTTCAGGATGAGTGTAGGTAATTTAACCATTTACTTGTTCAATATTATTTACAGCGAAGAAACACAAGAAAAACCCGAAACAATAGATTCACTTAGCTTACATCTAAGTTTAGATATCCTGATAAAAAAAAATAATAAAAATTGGTAGTGTTTTTTTTTTTTGTTTTGTTTTTTATCTGAAATAAATCCATCAGATATAATGCTGCTAAGTTCGACATATAAAGAACTAATATCAGGAAATCTAGAAGATAATGGTAAAAGCATTAAAGGAAATGTAAATTCCAGTATTAGAAGAGATGGAAAGGAAAATGAAGTTGTATTAAGTGGAAAAGCAAGAATTGTGTCTGCAAATGGACTAAAGAAGTAGAATGGAATATGTAAAGAATATTAGAGATTAGATAACGGTTGGACTGAGCTATGGAGGCTAGCAGAGATGAGGTTTAGTTCCTGATGGTGTGGCATTAAATGGATGAGAGAGAGAGAGAGTTTAGAATCTTCCCCAGATACTTTAGGTATTAATCTTTGTGACAAGTCCTGTCCTATGAGCTGGCAAATATGTTGTACACACACACACACACATATATATAACATATCACACACACACATATGTATATGTGTGTGTGTATGTATATATATGTATGTATGTACACATACACATGTACTTATGTATGTATGTATGTATGTGTGTGTGTATGTGTGTATGTGCGTGTGTGTATGTCATTGTTCAGTTTTATTTCAAGACTTCTTGCCAATAGAGAAAGAGCTGGTTTCTAACCTAGATCCAAGGCTCCTTCATTGGAATTTCAACATCAACAACATGGTATTTGTGTATGTATGTATGTATGTATGTATGTATGTATGCATGTATGTATGTATGTATGTATGTATGTATGTATGTATGTATGTATGTACATATGCAGATTTGTATGTTTTGCTTTATGTATGTAAGTATTTTCATGCCTATAGTTACATATCTAGACATGCTCATATATATTGAAATGATATTCGTCTGCAAAGTTTTATAGATTTTTACAGTTCCAGAGATGGATTGGATCTGTAGTCTTCAAATTGGCTTTCTCTTTTCTGGTTCTGAGAAGCCTCGCTTATTTGAAAATATAAGGACACAGATCGTGTCGTATAGCCAGATGGAGATGATGTCCCCTAGGGCTAAATTACAGCAACATTCATCCTAAACCAGGACTGCCATGTTATGTTGGCAAATAATCTTTACTCTATGGTTTGTTTCTTTCTGGTTTTCACATGTCCTCTGCATTCGGGGCCTGCATCTCATTACCATGTAGTGTTACAGTTCATACTCAAACATCACACAATCTGCCTTTCATTTTGAAAGAGAAACCTTTTATCAACAGCAATAATAGCTCTCTGTTCTTACTCCATCCTGTTTTCATTCTAGCAACTATACTTTCAGAACAACCTCTTCCACTACTAATTACATAACAGAAGATATCTACAGCCCCTAGAGTTCCTGCCAGGACTTCAAGAAATCTATTTCCTGTGTGCTTTTAGCACTTATTGTTCTTGTGCTTCTTCCACATACAAAGCCTGCTTTCTCTGGTGATTTGCCTGTGGCACCACTGCACCTTTTGTGTGTCAACAGTTTACATTGGGTGAAATGTATATAATTTATATCTAACCTTTTTCTCTATATCAAAGCCATTTCCCCAATGAAAGCAAAAGCGAGTGTCTTGTCTGTTTTCCTGTTTACTGAAATTTTGATTTTGCTTAGTAAACTTTGAGTCTTTTGACTGCAGGTTTTGCTTCCAACTCTTGGAATTACTTTTCTAATTCTACTACAGATTTAGCTATAAGAACAGGATCCTCAGCATATAGCAATTCTCACAGACAAATGGACTCAAACTTCTGTTATATTCTGAAGGACTATGATGAATGGGAGTATTCTGAGAATTAGGAAATAAACATCTTAGTCATGCAGCTATACAACGCCTGTACCATTCCGAATGTTTTGTTTTGATTTTTGCTGGTAAAATGCTTTTCTATTTTATTGAAGATTACTATGAATTTAGTAATCAAAGAACTTTAGCTCACTTGCAATTCAGTCTGAGATGGTAACACACTTCATGGTAACACTTTCAAATTGGTTCCAGTTTCTTTATCATTGTTAAACAATTAAATTTCTCAGCTAAACAGCACTGGCGTCTTCTGGAACTGCTGATAAAATGGGAAACATTTTCAATAACTGCCCTGATCTATTTTAATATTTTGGTTATTATTTTTGCCTTTGAAGCTCAAGACATTCATACAATAATGTGGTGTTTCTGTTTTTTGAATGTCCAAAGGAGAATAGATACTGGGTGTATTGGTTTTTGAATGAGTTAACTGTGAGACTGATATAGCTTCTGTCCATATATTCTTAGAAGATACTATATACCTATCAATATACCTATCAAAGCTTCATAAAAAGCAGTTTCCATTGAGAGGGCAAAAAAAGTAATATAGTAGTTACATTGAGATGGTTGCATTTATATGAATTCTTTTGTTAGTCTTTGACATTAAAGTAGCAACCTCCACTGTATTTGTGTTAAAGAATTCATAGTTTCTGTCCAACTTACAGAAGTGCCTATTTATTAGATAGAGGAATTTTTTGTCTTTCTTTCTTACTGTATTACAAAGAATATTTAGATTAAAGAGACAGAATGTGATGAGATCCTCATCTCTCCCTAATTTTAAATTCACAATGCTTACTTCAGTTTAAATGCTTTAAGAAAACATGAAATGTGAAAGTAAAACCAATGAGAAATAAACCAACATCTGAACAATGTCAGATACAGGACTTACATCAAATCCTTCCAAAACTCTTTACAACCAAATTTTTTGTAACATAAACAAAGTTAAGGTTTAATTGTCTTCTAACATTTGGTCCTGAAAACTCATCATACACCCTATAACATAACAATGCTTATAAAAGCACAATTGTAATTTACAGACCACAGAAACATGTGGACTACTTCTTAGCACATTCACTCTCAAATACTCAAAAGAAATTCCAGTTTGTTGATGCTTCACCTTTACAATATACGCAAATAGACACACCAAAAATATACCAATTCCACCATGTTCAATGCAATTCTCATACACAACTCTCCTAGAATATTGATGTCCCATGACACAAACACAAAACCATATGGACCTCCACAACATCTTATTTACATATAAATGACAGTTTGACTTGTATGAAAGAGACCAAAATAACATGGTTGACTCTGCTTGGGAGATTGAGAAACTAATGTAAATGTTACAAATCATCATCATCGTCGTCATCATCGTTGCCATCGTCATCGTCGCCATCGTCATCATCATCATTGTCATCATTATCATCATTATTTAATGTTTGTTTTCTATGCTGGCATGGAGGTTATTCCATGAATGTAATCTAAAGGTCAATGCTATAAAAAAAAGTACGCATTAGCCCCAGATTTCCCTGAAATAATTCACTCACTCGATTTTATATTTGCATCATGTCATACTTGCACGTTAGATTCACCAACATCCGTCACTTATACCAAGGTTAATGCCATTAATATTTTAATATAATATATATTATCCTTTATATGTTTATAATAATGGTTTTCTTTTCCGTCTTTTAAGTTTTATATGGTAAATCAGCATATGGATCCATTTCATTACGGCAGCATTGCTTTCCTGAAAATCTTGCCATAAAATGGAATTTCATAACTGAAAATATATCTCCCACAGTTTTCCGTCTTCATTCATTTCTGTCAATGAAAAGTGGGTTTCAGATTATGGTAAACCAATGGATAAAAGAGTATGAAATCTTTAAATGTGGAAAATGTAGGGGTATTCATGGCTGTGTGGTTGGGAAGTTTGCTTTCCAACCACATGGTACCAGGTTCAATCTTAATGCACATCACCCAGAGTGATTGTCTTCTAACATAGCCCCAGTTCAAATGAATTTTTTAGATGAAAACTGAAAGAAGCCCTTTGTATACAGATATATATGTACATATATGTATATATGCATGTGTGTGTGTGTGTGTGTGTGTGTGTGTGTGTGTGTGTGATTACATTTGTCCCCTCTTCAAAGAAGCTTGTAAGTTATGGTTGGTGAAGTTGTTGTCATGTTTCCTGTCAACAAATGACCCCTTTGCTTCATGCCTTCAAAGCCATGCAGAATATGAAATGCCTTACTTGAAAAACAGGTAATGGTGAGTAACAAGACGGGCATCCAGCCGTGTATTTCAATAACCTATTCCTCTAACCCATGCTAGCATGGAAAAATAGACATATGAACGAATGCTGAAAGCAAACGAACAAACCATTGACTAGAAACCTACAAACGGCAATTAACTGACAAGATTCAATGTATCGGCTTTCTTCTTCTACTTTTTTTTCCTGTTCAATTCTTTCTTGTGAAAGAGTTGTACGCACTTCCTACACACATTTTTTAATAAATATCCTTCACAATTTCATGAACCGCTTCTCCTTTGTCTTTTTGGACACAAAAACATACATTTGGGAATAATGAGGAAACTTCCATGATGCTTCAAAACATTCCATTTTCGGAGAGAAACAGAAACAGGTGTATACGCATGTTTGTTGTGTGTAGCATTTAAGCTTTCTGCTATGAGATACGTTTTATGTATGGGAATCCATGTGTGTGAATGCATCTAGGCTTTCAACTATGATGTATATTATACATGTGTACTTGTGCATATATATATATATGTGTATGTATGTATGTGTGTGAGTTTAACATACGTGTGTTAGTACAAACTGTGCATGAGAAAGAGATAAGTGAGGCTGAAGGTAGGACGTGGTGGGTGAAGGAATATTGTACATCATATTTCTTAAGTACGCACTCAGTGAATCAATAAATAAAAAAGAAATAAATACCGAGAGAATATTTCTCCCTTCCATTCGAAATTCTTCCAATTTATTTTCTCCCTTTCTTCTTCTTCTCCTTCTTCCTCTCCTTCTTCTTTTTCTTCTTCTCCTCCTTCTTCTTCATCATCATCAGAAGCAGTTGCCAGGGGCAACTAAAAGAGGGAGTATAACACTGATGTGTTTAAATGCAAGGATTATGTGGTAAACAGTTCCTTTGCATAGCAACAACAAACTAAATTCAAGTGAAAATTGATGGAGAATTCCATATATTTGCATCTACATCATTGCAAATCGACCCTTACACATTGCTGGGCCTTGCTATTATTTCTTCTTCTTTCATCATATTCGGTAAAAAAGAATCAATATAAGATGTGATAGATTCCTGACATCTCTCCATTGAGTTGAGATATAAGACCTAAGAGATTCACTTCCCTTCACAATTACTTTTTCATTCTTCACACACACACACACACACACGCAGAGTGAGAGACAGATCATTGGATAACTATATGTGTGTGTGTGTGTAAATATATGTAAATACTCACACATATAAACACAAACGTCTGCAATGTAAACATATGTCATAAATTTGGTATAAAATCTATTTCTGTTCGTCAGGTTTTTCCTTTTCTTTTTCTTTCAAAAAGGTAAAATTCAAAGCATTAGATCCTTTTCTTGTTTTTTGCTTCATCCTCACCTTATAATCTTTCTCGTTTTACTTATATTGTTTCCTTCATATATATTTATCTCTCTATCTTTGCCAAAGTTTGATGGTTGGACTTTGGTCAATCCCATTATGGACAATCGATGGTTGGTCTTTATAATATACCAATAAGTATATTTAATGTAATTAATTTATGGGCATGCTATTTAGATAAATATTAATTAGTACTATTTACAAAATCTTAAGTACTATTCTTTTTCCAGACATATTGGTGAATCCCATTATACTAAAACACTTCTTTTATTATCTATACACCCTGTTACCCCTAAAGAAAAATTAACCCACCAATTAATTTCCTAGTTTAGCCATTTGCTCATTGACTTCAATCTTTACACTACAAAATGGTATGAGTCAAATATATTAAGCCTTCTTTCCTCATCTCGAGGCCCTTTTCTTTTCTCTTCTCTTCTTTTATTTTATGTATTTGTCTTCACTCTGATGAAGCTCCATGTACCACATCAGACGTGCTATAGAATATGACAAATATTATTCTCAGAATTTTCTTTGGCAGTGCTGAGGGACATTGGAAGCAGAAATGGCTGTAAGAAGTGATAAAGTTTTGTATTAAAAAATAATAATCGATGGTAGTCAATTTGTTTGTTGATCAAGAATTTTCTGCTTAATTTATATATATATATATATATATATATATATATATATATACTCAAGATGATCTGTTCTCCTCAACAGAATTGTTAATGTCACTCCCGCTGATGAAGAGGAGGGGCCTGACAGAGCCCTCTGCTGGCACCATGTAAAAAGCTCTTGTGCCAACGACTTTACAGTGTGAACTCTGTCTATTATACCATGCTACAAAACGAAAGAGGTTGTCTGTGTCAGGACTAAAATGTCTGTTATACATTGATATGAACAACAGAAGCAGTATTAGATTAAAATAGCAATCTGTGTATGATATGTAATGCAGATACATAGCGAAAAGGCAAATTAACAGCAAAATTCATCTGGAAACAGTATCTCTTATGAATGTACAGTGTTAAATAACAAAAAGATACATCAGTAGCAGATGAAATTCATCGAATAGTGGTGGAAAGAATGCTAGCCGTGCAGTTAATTTGGCATTCCATGATGTATTTGCATTAAGTGTAACATGTAGATGGCCATAATGTATCTTTTTGTTCCTTTACCAAAGTCTCTATCCTTCTAGCAGTTGCCTCTTCTCAGAATTACAAAGTCCATGTCTGCTCTCCTTTTTTTTTGGCATAGCCCTTAAGGCTGGATGCCTTTCTCATTGCCAATAATTTTAGTGCATTTTATGGGCTCAAACCTGCCTATTTCTCTCAGGCCTTGATGCTTGTAAATATCTCCTAAACACCCTAAAAGGACTTGTAAAGGCTATCAATTAATTCTAGTTTCATGATGTAAAGTGGATGAGTGATAAAACTCCCCCTGGATAGTGTGGGTGTCTATCACAAGTAGGGCTTCTCTCCTATGATTCCTGGATCCTGAATTCCAAGACAATTTGGCTACAAATGCAATCAGGAATTCCCAGGCTTGTATTCTATTTCCAAGGAATTCCCAGTTGTGTCATTTAAAAACTAATTATAAATTCCAAGACCATTTTCAAGTGCTCAGGTGGTTCAGCAAATAGCTGTGGCACCAGTTAAAGATTGTTCTCTAAGACATTTTCTCAGACATTAATACATTTGGAACAGATGGACTTCTTTTGCAAAGAACAAAACCAACAGAAATAACTTCATCATCATCATCATCATCATTGTTTTCACATCCATTTTTCTAGAATTGCATTAGTCAGACGGAATTCGTTTGAGGTTTGGTTTTTTTTTATGGCTGAATATTCTTTCTGTCGCTAAATGTCACCTGTTTCTAAGGAAGATAGTATTTCCCCACAATTTTCCTCAAAAAATTTGAAACAAATGCCATTGCTTATGTGAAGGTGATGCTTTCCTACAATCATTCTATGATGTGAAGATAAGAACGTTTGCAACCCACTAAACACACACATACACACATGCATATATATACACATACAATAGGCTTCTTTCAGTTTCTGTCTACTAAATCCACTCACAACAGTTGGAATGGTCCAGAGCTATAGAAGACACTTGCTCAAGATGCCATGCAGTGAGACTGAACTCGTAAACACATGGTTGGAAAGGAAGCTTAGGAATTGAACAGCCTTATGGTAAATTAGACTGATACCACAAAAAAATTAGTCTGGCACCACAAAAGAAATGGTCCCCAGATGTGTTGCTATTAATGGATGTTCTATGAATGTGATAATTAAAAATGCTTTTCTTTAGAAAGCTATTACAGACGAAGGCTTGATTTTAACAAAGAATGGTTCTCATTAAAAAAATGGTACAATATCAATATGGTTTTTAAAAAAAATATAATTTATCTTTGAGAAATAACCAAAAGAAAGGACTCTGTAAAGTTTAGATGAAGAAGCATTTTTGTGTAATTGCAGATATTTGAATCTAAATGTACATTCGTCGTTTGGTAAATCCTGGAATTTAGGAATAATTAGACTTTATGAAAGCTTTTCTTCTTTTATCTTTTACTTGTTTCCATCATTGGATTGTAGCCATGCTGGGGCACCACTTTGAAGGATTTTAGTCAAACAAATCAACCCCAGCACTTATTTTAAATCTGATAGTTAATTCTCTCAGACTCCTTTGCCAAACGCTTAAGCTACAGAGATGTAAACAAACCAACACCAGTGTCAAGTGGTGGTGGGGGACAAACACACACACACACACACACACACACACACATATAGACTGTTAGCTTTTCCCATAGATGACAATGTACACCATCATTACAATTGAAGCACTGTAGAATATGATTGACCTTTTTCCCCATTGTCAACCACGTCTGTTGTGCCAGGGCTGTTTCTAGAAACCAGTTCCCAGACCCAAGTACACACACGTGCCATCGCTCCACTTCTGGATATGCCATGAAGAGAAGACAAATCAATATCCATGGAACCGTAGGGGATACCAGATATTGGTTAAGTATGACTGTTAGCCATACATTTCTCTCTTAGGACCCGTTCTTCAGATTTTCAATAAGGTTTACTCCCTCAACAGCAGGGGTTAATGTAGAATATAGTGTCCTGCTGTTCAACAAAAACCTGCAGTAAATTTGAACTTGCAACCAATTGATTTAGATATTCCGTCATCAAATCTCTACAAACAATAATAGAGCCTCTGGGTGGCTAAACCTTTTTCATCATATTAGACAAAGAAAGGCACATTGAGTAATGTAGTTGTAGAGACCCTAATAATACAGGATGGTCGTGGCTGTCATGGGTCTGCTCAATCAGGTCTAACTTGGGGTTGAATAACAACAACAACAACAGAGAGGACCCAGTTTCAATGTTTATAAAGAAGGTTGTAATTATCTCACTTAACCCCCATGAATTCTTGTCCAAGTCTGTTCTTAGGTCTTTCTGAACTGCTCAGCACTTTGGGTGGGTCCCTGTGTCAAAGCCAGAAATCACTAAAGAACCGCCAAGGGAAATTCTGTTCCTCTTGTATTGCTGGTGTCATGTTACAGGAATGCAAGAGAAATTCCATCACTCTTGTATTATCGGTATCATCTTACAGGAATGAAAGATGAAGCCAACACTGGAAGTTGAGAAGTATAAGTGGTGGTGGTGGTGGTGGTGGTGGTGATGGTGGTGGTGGTGGTGGT
>NC_068990.1:93197216-93198300 GCF_001194135.2 Octopus bimaculoides | reverse complement strand
GGTGGTATCATGATCGGCATCAGCTGCTACAGGGGCAAAGGCGATGCGTTAGAAAGCAGCAAGTAAAGAAGGAATCATAATGATGAGGCAGATTTGAAAAAATTTAGGAATTACGGAATGTTGACGGGCGGCATTTCAGTTTTTTGTGTCAAGGACAATGGAGACTCATTTTCCTAGTATCACAAATGAGAAGTACTTACAAACTAGTTTGATGCCAAGAACAGGTGGTACCAAATCCTTTCTGACTACTGCTGGAGAAGTGCCTGTGCTAGCATTCATCAATGTTTACCATAACTCCTAATGTGTAGTGGAGTGATCCCTAAGGCCACAAAGGGTATACGACTGGTTTGTTAGGGTCTGAGGAAGCTATGTGAAGAGGTACATTCAACAGAAAGAGTGCAGCAAGGAATTGAGCATGCAGACATGGGTCCACCAGGGTGCAGTTCTTTGTCCCCTCCTCTTTATTATAGTTCTATACATTGTAACACAGGCATTTAAGAATGGGTTTCCGTGGATCTGTAGAAACTCTTACATTTTATATAGAAACACAATGGGATACAAGCTGTAGGTTCGAACTTGGAGCCTACAATGAGCATCCAATCAAATACCTTACCCACTCAGCCATCTCCCTTTCATGTCTCAGTGGAACATTGTTCTTGAGCTAATCATTCTTCTCTATTCTAGGCACAAGGCCCAACATTTTGGGGGAGGGAGCCAGTCGAGAAGATCAACCCCGGTACACAACTGGTACTCAATTTATCCACCCTGAAAGGATAAAAGGCAAAGAACATAAAGACAGATGAAATACCACCAAGCATTTCACCTGGTGGGCCAACGACTCTGCCAGCTCACCACCTTTTTGTGGTAGTTGTTATGACACGGTATGGAGCTAAATAACAATAAATACAAGGAACAAAGGTGGGGGGGGTCTTTAATTTATTTTAGCCATCACAGGACACGGCCATACAGAAGCAGCAGATTCAATATGACCAGAGAGAGAGAATATGCACTTCTTTTTCATGTGTTTCTAACACACAGTGTATGTGTATGTGTGTGTGTGTGTGTGTGTGTGTGTGTGTGTGTG
>NC_068990.1:93195989-93196501 GCF_001194135.2 Octopus bimaculoides | reverse complement strand
ACACACACACACACACCCACACATATAAGCTGTGCCTTCAAAACGATCAGCAGAGAGAAATAAACTTTGTGTTTCAGGTGTTTCCAACTCATGGCATGTGGGGGGGGGGGGCATATGAAGGTAGATATGCTTAAGATAGGATAGACAGGTATGGAGGAAGTAGGGGTGGCCATATATGGAATGACGACGTGAAAGGGTATTGACAGGTCACAGTAGATGTATGTACATTGGAATGGATCTTTTATGAAGTTGGGTGGATTTCATACATAGAAGGAAGATTAGGTGAACAGCAGAAGAGGACAGACGGACAAATAAAGGCAGACATGGGTAAACGAAGGAGGACATGTTTGAACAAAGGCCGTTGCTGCTGGTGTTGCAAAGGTAAATAGAAGAGATTCAGAGAGACAGAGTCTAAGGTGGGTGAGAAGAAGAACAAACGACAACGGAAGATGTGTACAGATATCAACATATATATATATATATATATATATATATATATATATATATATATA
>NC_068990.1:93194298-93194842 GCF_001194135.2 Octopus bimaculoides | reverse complement strand
ATATATATATTTTTTGTATGTATATATATATAAGCATGTGTGTGTGTGTGTGTGTGTGTGTGTGTGTGTGTGTGTGTAGCTAGATTTTAGTTTATCTTTGAACCAGTCATTTAAGAAATAGCATTATCTCAAGAAGTACTTTTTATGTGTCATAAGTGTTTAGATATCATCATCATCATCATCATCATCATCATCATCATCATTTCATGTCTGCATTCCATGCTGACATAGGTTGGCCAGATCATCACAATCTATCAGTCCTTCTTGCAAGTCACTTTGCCCTCCTAAACAGGTCAGCAAACCACGGCCACGCTCATCATCATCATCGTTGTCATCGTTTACCGTCTGCTTTCCATGCTGGCATGGGTTGGACGATTTGACTGAGGACTGGCAAACCAGATGGCTGCACCAGGCTCCAATCTGATCCGGCAAAGTTTCTACAGCTGGATGCCCTTCCTAATGCCAACCACTCCGAGAGTGTAGTGGGTGCTTTTATGTGCCACTGGCACAAGGGCCAGTCACACGGTACTGGCAATGGCCACGC
>NC_068990.1:93185882-93194288 GCF_001194135.2 Octopus bimaculoides | reverse complement strand
ATGCCAACCACTCCGAGAGTGTAGTGGGTGCTTTTATGTGCCACTGGCACAAGGGCCAGTCACACGGTACTGGCAATGGCCACGCTCAAAAAGGTGTTTTTTACGTGCCACCTGCACAGGAGTCAGTCCAGCGGCACTGGCAACGACCTCGCTCGAATGATTTTCTAACGTGCCACCAGCACAAGTGCTAGAAGGCAATGCTCCCACACATATACACATACACATACACATGCAATACAGTTGTGAGCGTCACCAATTACCATTGAAACACTGGGGTCGATGCAATCAACTAGTCCCCTCTCCCAAAATTTCAGGTCCTGTGTCTTCAGTAGAAAAGATTATTATTATTATTATTATTATTATTATTAGAATGTGAAAAGAGAGTGGTATGAAAATGTTTTCCAAAGGAGATATTTTAGTTATTCCCTTCCACATATTCTTCCACGAATATCCATTGACATTTCTTTTTCTCTTTTTCATGTATATTTAACATCTCAAATATATGCAGATATTTAACTCATTTAACTCAATCTAGTTTATTACGGTGTCCTTTATTCCATTCTCTTTCATACAACCCTGTAGCTGATCACCATTCCATGTTTTATTTTAATCAATTACTTTCCTCGTATGATCCCCCCCCCCCATTATTATCATCATTTAACATTCAGGCTAAATGGCATAGGTTGGGTTGCTTGACAGGATCTGACAGTTCCAAGGACTGTGTCATACCCCGATGTCTACTTTGGCATGGTTTCTACAAGTCATTCCAATTAATTTCACATTATACTGGAATATTTCTTCGTTGGAATTGGTTCTCAAAGTACACACAAAGCTAATAAATAACAACATGAAGGCGGGGGGAGCTGGCAGAAATGTTAACATGCCGGGTGAAATGCTTAGCGGTATTTCATCTGTCTTCACGTTCTGAGTTCAAATTCTGCCAAGGTTGACTTTGCCTTTCATCCTTTCGGGGTTGATAAATTAAGTATCAGTTGCATACTGGGGTCGATATAATAGACTGGCCCCACCCTCACCCCAAAAATTTTGGGCCTTTGCCTAGATTAGCAAAGAATAAATAATAGCATGCCTATAGATGTATGTTTGAGTTTCATGGGCAGCCTTCAGCTTTTTCTATCGAAAAGGACTTTTCTACTCAATGCTTATTATTCATAGCTTTATGTGCACTTCAAGAACCAATTTCAAAGAGGAATTATTCCATATTCTTTCAAAAGTTTATAAATTCTTATGATGTCAGATTGTAGTATATTTTATAATATTTGAGCTTATTTCTTTGCATATTTTATTTAGCCACTTATTTAATTCTTCTCTATTATTACCAATCTTTCCATTTTCTGCATTCTTATCCTATCCTATCCTAAACCATTTCAAAATTTCCTTTCCACATCTTCACCAGTTCTTCAATGACAATTCCTGTCACTCTTTAACTCAGTCAATTATTTCCCCTTACAAAACTCTCTGATGCAGTTAACACTTTGCAATAAAATTTTATATTCTATCTTATTATTCAATTATTAAATACTATACTTAACTCTCACACACACAAACACAATTATAATCATCTCAATTTGTTTATGAATGCTAAAAAATTTCTTTTTCTTCAGATACTTATGAGCCATTAAACATGTTTGCCCATGTATTGCTTATTTATTTATTTATCCACATTACATGGCTTCTGGTCCAACACTTTTCTAATATTTTCATATGTAACTAAATATTTTAACACAGCTAAATTTAATTTCAAATTTCCTAATTTCACCGATATTTAATGGTCTTCAACCGATTAACAAAGTTATTTTCTCTTAACGAGTATCTAGCATATTTCCTTCAACCATTTTCACTTATCATCAATCCATTTTTTCCCCCCTGATAACTCACACAAACAGCAACATATTTTAAAAACTTGTCTTTCATATTAATTGAATTTATTTTATTCTTGTCTCTATATAAATGGAATGCAACTATTTTCTATCAATATTTCGTTTCACCTATTATTCATCCGCACATCTATGTTTTGTCTTTCTTTCCTTCCACCTATCTCCATACAGCCCTTTATTTATTGACAATTCCTTGTTTCCTTTCCTCATCTTTTCAATGCTTTCAACGTTCTGTCTGAAATGCAGAAGTGTGCAATCTGTAAGCATTAATATAAACATCTTCAACACAGCTGAACATGCTTTCAATACTGATCGTCATTTCTTCTGTGGTCCTCACAAATAAATACTTGTAGAGAACGGCAGCGACAGAATGGTGAACTGTCTATCATTGGTAGATTAGTAAACTATAGCAACGGTAGAATGGTAAGATGTATATATTGATGAGAGAATGGTAAATTATATCAGTGGTACAATGGTAAAATGGTAAACTGTAGATCAATAAAAGAATGGTAAACTATATATATCATCTCTTGTCCTTAACATTGTCACTCCTCACTCATGTTTTTCCCTGATCACCCTTTCAGTGGTGACTGGCACCACTCTCTTTCTCCAAGCCACTTCCTATTGGCATCCATCTCACATTCTTCACACTGTCTCACATCTACCATTGACTTCAGCCCACCTTCACTTGCCATTCCTTGTGTTCATTCCTATACCCCTCAAATCTCTCTACCTCCTACCTCTGTTCTTTTGGGCCCTCACACATTGTCAAACTTATACCAGCATAAAAGACAAATATAAAATGATGACAATGAGGATGCTGCTACAACTTAGACACACACACACACACACACACACACACACACACACACACACACACACACACACACACACACACACACACACACACACACACACACACACACACACACACACACACACACACACACACACAAACACACACACACAAATACACACACACATAAATACACACACAATGACACATATATATTAAAATGTGTGTGTGTGTATGTATGTGTGTGTGTGTATGTGTGTGTGTGTGTGTGTGTGTGTGTGTGTGTGTGTGTGTGTGCTTGTTGTCTGTTTACATAAATTGGATACTAAGATGCCAAAAATACCTAATATACCAAAAATAGCAATATAGCAGCAAGAATCAGAAAATTCACCTCTGTCTTATTTATTGCAGAATCGCTTTATGAAGAAACATATTTACCAACTTCGACGATTGTAGTTTCATTGTTACTGAAAAGGCTTTACGTTTGCATTATTCTTGTAACATAATATTGATGATTGTGCGTAAAATAAATGTTGTGTTCCTTTAATGAGTTTCTGATAATGGCTATTCATATCAATTAATTGATATAATTAATTATATAACAATGCAGAAGCAAACTCTACTCAGTGAATGAAGCAGACACAAGACCAGGTGAAAACGAACAACAACGAAAAACAAACGAAGCAACGCACATAAAATAAAACTAGGATCTGAGGAAAAATTGGAGAAGAATAGAGCCAGCCGATGGCATAGATGAGCACTGAATACAATAAACTCATTATTATTATTATTATTATTATTATTATTATTATTATTATTATTATACATTTAATTAGCATCAGCATCATAAACACCACCATCATCACCATCCTCATCACTCTCCCCATCGTTATTGTCATCACTACTGTCACCACCACCACCAGCATCATCATTATCACCACCACCACCACCACCATCAACATAACCACGATCATTGCCACCACTAAAACACCACCACCACCACCACCACTGCCATCACCATCGTCACCATCACCACAACCACTACCACCACCACCATCGTCTTCATCATCTCTTCAACGGTGATTTATCACTGTCCACTTTTTAATGATTGCATGGGTCAAACAGAATTTAATTGGGGAAGATTTTCTACAGCTGGATGCCCTTCCTGTTGCCAACTTACCCTGGTTTCTAACTAAGATAATATTTTCCCATGGCTCGACATGTTTTCATGGGAAACTGGAAAGGAAAGACAGTGGCACTCATTTACAATTCTTACATAATGTCAAGACAAGGAGACACAAACGTATGGCCATCATGCACACATATACACACATGTCTATCTATCTATCTCTCTATTTGTAATGTGTGTGTGTGTGTGTATACATATACATATATATACATATATATATATATATAAAGTTCTGTCTGAAAGTGATTTGAAGATTTGAAGGAACAGGTTTCCCTCTCTCTCCTTCATATTAATATTAGACAATACGCTTCCCCTTCCCCTCTTCTCTGTCTTCATTTCTCCCACCCTAAAGGACTTCAAACAGGTCTCTTGCTTCTGAAATTCCAAGTGTTATGCATACAAAATTTCCTGCAATTGTCATGGTTTTAGGGGTTGTCAGCAATGAAGGACATGTGATGCCTCTTTATTTCTTTCCACAAGGCCTTAGAGGTAACTCTGCCACCCACATTGAGGTCCTGGAAATAATTGTTAAGCCCAGGATAGACAGTGTATGCAATGGAAGGCCATATGTGTTCCGGTAAGACTGCACTATCACACATGGCTATGGTAACACAGGAATGGATGGCTGAAAGTTTTCATGATCACATAACCCCTAACATTTGGTCTCCTAATTCCCCAGATCTCAATCCAGTGGACTATTACATGTGGAATATTGTTGACTGAGAGGTAAATGAACACGTCCATAACACGAAAGATTCTATGAAAGCTGCCATAGTCAGAGTAATGTCCAAAATGAACCAGGACCACTTGATTCGAGCATGGAGAGGATTTAGATCTCATACGGAAGCAGTTGTTGAAGCTGAAGGTAGCTTTATTGAATAACATTATAGAAATGAAAGTTTATTTTTATTCTCACAGCATTTTTTGATAAATAAAGTTATTATCTGTTATTATATATGTTTTTTTTTTTATAAACATAAATTTGTCCTCAGATATCTCATGCACCTTGTATAATACATGCATATGTGTATACACATGCACAAGGTTGCAAGAAGCAATGAAAATTTTAGAAACAAAATATAAATAAATGAGTGGAAATCAAACCAGTGAGTGTGTTAATTAAAAAGGCACTAAAAGCGAATGACTCTCCCCAGATACAACTATATATAATATGAGTTACAACTATTAAAACTATTACAAAATAACATCTGCCCCCTCCAACTCCAGGACAAAACGGTCCTTATACCCAGCCTTTCTGCATCTTGTTTCTGCTCTGCCAGCAACCTCAGAATATAACCCCCACCCTCTCTAAAAACTTGTTTGTCTTACATCCGTATCTATTTAACTAACTCTCTATTTCTGTTCCTCTCTTTCCCTCTCTTCCCACACACATATAATCAGGGAGAGAGAGAAAGAGAGAGAGAAAACATGTGAATGTGTGTGTGTGTGCATATAAGCATGTGTGTGTGTGTATGTATGCATGTATGTATATCAATCACAAAGATGAATCGTGTTCCAGCAAATTGGCCAGCTTAGTGAAAAGACACAGCCGTGGCCTTCATCAGCTGCCATTTAATGAAGGTCGGCCAGAATTAAATTCTGAAGCTCGTGACTCTAATTTTTACCATGCTGACCATTTAGCCGAAGCATCTTGCATCCTTATTATACATAAATACACTCAAACATACATACATACATACATACATACATGCATACATGCATATATATATATACACACACACATACACATGCATATATTTATATACATATATATGTGACAATGATAATGATGATGGTAATATATGTGTGTGTGTGTATATATATATATATATATATATATATATCATCATCATCATCATCATCATCATCGTTTAACGTCCAATTTCCATGCTAGCATGGGTTGGATGATTTGACTGAGGACTGGTGAAACCGGATAGCAACACCAGGCTCCAATCTAAATTTGGCAGAGTTTCTACAGCTGGATGCCCTTCCTAACGCCAACCACTCAGAGAGTGTAGTAGGTGCTTTTACGTGTCACCTGCACGAAGGCCAGTCAGGCGATACTGGCAACGGCCACGCTCGAAATGGTGTCTTTTATGTGCCACCCACACAAGCCAGTCCAGGGGTACTGGCAACGATCTCGCTCGAAAATCCTACGAAGGCCAGTCAGGCGGTACTGGCAACGGCCATGCTATGTATATATTTTTTGAAAATTTCTTTATAAAAAGATATTAAACTATGTGAAATGAATGCATTTTTCTTCCACATATTTTCAACTATATACACACATACACACACACATATATATAAATGTATACATAAATGTTCATATGTACATGTTTTTGTGTTGAGTTTTATGGAAAGAACAGCTGAACATTAAATTGAAGTTTCTCTCAAAACTTTGCAGTGGAGAACCATGTAATTTGTTTTTACAGGGAAAAGATTAACACTGACATTGTTTGGTCTTACAACAAACACACATATGTGTGCATATATATATATATATATATATACTGGTGCAGGCATGGCTGTGTTAAGATGTTACTTTCCCAACCATATGTTTTTGGCTTCAGTCCAGTTGCATGGTATCTTGGACAAGTGTCTTGTAATATAGCCTTGGGCCAAACAAAGCCTTGTGAGTGAATTTGATAGACAAAAACTGAAAGAAGTTCATTGGATATGTACATATATGGGTCTGTGAGAGTGTGTGTGTGTGTGTGTGTGTGTGTGAGAGAGAGAGAGAGAGAGAGAGAGAGAGAGAGAGAGTACGTATATCCTTGCTTACATGTGTTCATTCATGGTTACAAAGAAAAGCTTCACTTTCATTTGTAATCAATGTGTCATTTACAGATCTTGACAAGTAGTTCTGCAGTCTTTATAAACAAAAGCCTTATTCGTCTGGTGTGGTTGTTTCCTGTTTTTCACTTAAAAATGTCTGACCAGTAAGTCGTTTGGTAGATGGGGAGTTAATTACCTTACTTAGAAACATGTAAGGGTTGGTGACTGGAAGGGCATTTAGCAACCAAAAACTCTGTCCTGGCACACTCTCGTCTGACTCATGCAACAATGGAAAAGTAGATGTTCAGAGTGCCATGAGAAGTATATCAGCCAATCAGGATAAACATAAATGCACCGGGTTAGAGTTCATAAACAGCAAATCAAAAATTTTATCTTTTAGAAATGTCCCATAACATGAACATCTAGACTTTTGTGAAAATGGAAAATTAAAAATATCCCCGCTTTTCAAAATAAAGGAAGAAAATGATTAACTACAAAAAGAAGAATGCTTCATAAAAATTCTAAATCTGAAACTACGCTGGATTTAGTCAACACTGCTACTAAAAACCACTTCATTTATATGGATTACTTCATAACACGTGTGTTTGAAAAACTGTAAATAGGGAAAGCAGATGGAGAAAATGGAGGTTAAGATGAGAGGTAGACAAAGTGAAAAGAAATAAAGAGAAAAACACAAGAATGAATAGGAGGAAGATGGAGAGAAAGGGTGAGTGAAAGGGTGTAGAAGAAATGGGTGGGTAGAGACAGAAGGGGAGGAGGAAGAAGCAGAGAGAGAAGAAAGGAAAGAAGTCAATAGAGAAGAGAGGGGAGCAAGTTTATGATAAATTAGGAGAGAGTGAGAAGTAAATGAGAGGGAAAGAGGAGAGAGAGAGAGAGAGAGAGAGAGGAAATAATGAAGGAACGAGAGAAGAGAAAAGAATGAGAGGTTTCAGGGAGAGGTTTCAGGGAGAGAAAGTGGTTATGAGAGCAGAGAGGAGAAGGAAGAGTGAATACAACAGAAAGAGAGTGAGGCAGGGTATGAGGGATGCAGGGAGGGGGAAGAAAGGGAGGGACAAACTATGAGAAGAGAGAAATGAGGGAAACACAAAGGGAAAGGGGAGAGAGAGTATAAGTAAAGAGGGAGAAAGAACGGTTATATGAGAAAAGCAGAGAGGGAGAGAGAGGGGGAGAGGGGGAGTACGGAGAGTGATTTACCATCTTATGGTGCCAAATATAAGAAACAGGAAGCACTCAAGTCAATTAGAATTTCAGGGTGCTTTAGTGTTATTCAAGAAGTAATGAAGACTTATTAATCTATTATAAACATACACAAATGTGTGTGTGTGTGTGTGTGTGTGTGTGTGTGTGTGTGTATCATCATTATCATCATTTAACGTCCGTAGTCCATGCTGGCATGGGTTGGACGGTTTGAGTGGGGCTGGCCAGCTGGAAGGCTGCACCAGACTCCAGTTCTGATTTGGCAGGGTTTTCTATGGTTGGATGCCCTTCCTAACATGCCAACCACTCTGAGAGTGTAATGGGTGCTTTTACGTGCCACCAGCATGGGTGTCACTTGCGTGACACCAGTATCTGCCATGCCTGTAATTTTGCTCAGCTTGATGGGTCTTCTTCTCAAACATGATGTAATGCCAAAGGTCTCGGTCATTGCCTCCATGAAGCCCAATAAATGAAAGGAAGTCAGCCACCTTGCCTCCATGATATATATATATATATATATATATATATAT